>NC_068445.1:43927370-44097370 GCF_023373465.1 Oncorhynchus keta | reverse complement strand
CCACCCCTCTCTAATCACTAGGCTACCTACCTGCCACCCCTCTCTAATCACTAGGCTACCTGCCACCCCTCTCTAATCACTAGGCTACCTACCTGCCACCCCTCTCTAATCACTAGGCTACCTGCCACCCCTCTCTAATCACTAGGCTACCTGCCTCGCCTCTCTAATCACTAGGCTACCTGCCACCCCTCTCTAATCACTAGGCTACCTGCCACCCCTCTCTAATCACTAGGCTACCTGCCTGCCTCCCCTCTCTAATCACTAGGCTACCTACCTGCCACCCCTCTCTAATCACTAGGCTACCTACCTGCCACCCCTCTCTAATCACTAGGCTACCTACCTGCCACCTCTCTCTAATCACTAGGCTACCTGCCTCCCCTCTCTAATCACTAGGCTACCTGCCACCCCTCTCTAATCACTAGGCTACCTACCTGCCTCCCCTCTCTAATCACTAGGCTACCTGCCTCCCCTCTCTAATCACTAGGCTACCTGCCTCCTCTCTAATCACTAGGCTACCTGCCACCCTCTCTAATCACTAGGCTACCTGCCTCGCCTCTCTAATCACTAGGCTACCTGCCACCCCTCTCTAATCACTAGGCTACCTGCCACCCCTCTCTAATCACTAGGCTACCTGCCTCCCTCTCTAATCACTAGGCTACCTACCTGCCACCCCTCTCTAATCACTAGGCTACCTACCTGCCACCCCTCTCTAATCACTAGGCTACCTGCCTCCCCTCTCTAATCACTAGGCTACCTGCCACCCCTCTCTAATCACTAGGCTACCTACCTGCCACCCCTCTCTAATCACTAGGCTACCTGCCACCCTCTCTAATCACTAGGCTACCTGCCTCCCCTCTCTAATCACTAGGCTACCTGCCACCCTCTCTAATCACTAGGCTACCTGCCTCACCTCTCTAATCACTAGGCTACCTGCCACCCCTCTCTAACCACCAGGCTACCTGCCACCCCTCTCTAATCACTAGGCTACCTACCTGCCACCCCTCTCTAATCACTAGGCTACCTACCTGCCACCCCTCTCTAATCACTAGGCTACCTGCCTCCCCTCTCTAATCACTAGGCTACCTGCCACCCCTCTCTAATCACTAGGCTACCTGCCTCCCCTCTCTAATCACTAGGCTACCTGCCACCCTCTCTAACCACCAGGCTACCTGCCACCCCTCTCTAATCACTAGGCTACCTGCCACCCCTCTCTAATCACTAGGCTACCTGCCTCCCCTCTCTAATCACTAGGCTACCTGCCTCCCTCTCTAATCACTAGGCTACCTACCTGCCTCCTCTCTCTAATCACTAGGCTACCTGCCACCCCTCTCTAATCACTAGGCTACCTGCCTGCCTCCCCTCTCTAATCACTAGGCTACCTACCTGCCTCCTCTCTCTAATCACTAGGCTACCTGCCACCCCTCTCTAATCACTAGGCTACCTACCTGCCTCCCCTCTCTAATCACTAGGCTACCTGCCACCCCTCTCTAATCACTAGGCTACCTACCTGCCTCGCCTCTCTAATCACTAGGCTACCTGCCACCCCTCTCTAATCACTAGGCTACCTACCTGCCTCCCCTCTCTAATCACTAGGCTACCTGCCACCCCCTCTCTAATCACTAGGCTACCTACCTGCCACCCCTCTCTAATCACTAGGCTACCTACCTGCCTCCCCTCTCTGGTTACTAGTCCAACGCTCTAATCACTAGACTACCTGCTGGTTACTAGTCCAACGCTCTAACCACTAGACTACCTGCTGGTTACTAGTCCAACGCTCTAACCACTAGACTACCTGCTGGTTACTAGTCCAACGCTCTAACCACTAGGCTACCTGCTGGTTACTAGTCCAACGCTCTAACCACTAGGCTACCTGCTGGTTACTAGTCCAACACTCTAATCACTAGGCTACCTGCTGGTTACTAGTCCAACACTCTAACCACTAGGCTACCTGCTGGTTACTAGTCCAACACTCTAACCACTAGGCTACCTGCTGGTTACTAGTCCAACGCTCTAACCACTAGGCTACCTGCTGGTTACTAGTCCAACGCTCTTACCACCAGGCTACCTGCTGGTTACTAGTCCAACGCTCTAACCACTAGGCTACCTGCTGGTTACTAGTCCAACGCTCTAACCACTAGGCTACCTGCTGGTTACTAGTCCAACGCTCTAACCACTAGGCTCCCTGCTGGTTACTAGTCCAACGCTCTAACCACTAGGCTCCCTGCTGGTTACTAGTCCAACGCTCTAACCACTAGGCTCCCTGCTGGATACTAGTCCAACACTCTAACCACTAGGCTACCTGCTGGTTACTAGTCCAACACTCTAACCAATAGGCTACCTGCTGGTTACTAGTCCAACGCTCTAACCGCTAGGCTACCTGCTGGTTACTAGTCCAACACTCTAACCACTAGGCTACCTGCTGGTTACTAGTCCAACACTCTAACCACTAGGCTACCTGCTGGTTACTAGTCCAACGCTCTAACCACTAGGCTACCTGCTGGTTACTAGTCCAACACTCTAACCACTAGGCTACCTGCTGGTTACTAGTCCAACACTCTAACCACTAGGCTACCTGCTGGTTACTAGTCCAACGCTCTAACCACTAGGCTACCTGCTGGTTACTAGTCCAACGCTCTAACCACTAGGCTACCTGCTGGTTACTAGTCCAACGCTCTAACCACTAGGCTACCTGCTGGTTACTAGTCCAACACTCTAACCACTAGGCTACCCTGCCGCCTCTACACTCTAACCACTAGGCTACCCTGCCGCCTCTACACTCTAACCAGTAGGCGTCCCTGCCGCCTCTACACTCTAACCACTAGGCTACCCTGCCGCCTCTACACTCTAACCACTAGGCTACCTGCCGCCTCTACACTCTAACCACTAGGCTACCCTGCCGCCTCTACACTCTAACCAGTAGGCGTCAGTGATAGCAACAGTAAAATAACATGTAAAATGATCCATTGTTTGCTCAATATGTTTGGACAGTCAACATCGTTATAACTGGCTTAAACGAGTAAAGACCTTTATGTATTTATCTTCTCTTCAATTAAAAATACTAGGCTCCAGTAAATTGTATGGTATGGTATGGTATGGTATGGTATGGTATGGTATGGTATGGTATGGTATGGTATGGTATGGTATGGTATGGTATGGTATGGTATTGTATTGTATTGTATTGTATTGTATTGTATTGTATTGTATTGTATTGTATTGTATGGTATGGTATGGTATGGTATGGTATGGTATGGTATGGTATGGTATGGTATGGTATGGTATGGTATGGTATTGTATTGTATTGTATTGTATTGTATTGTATTGTATTGTATGGTATGGTATGGTATGGTATGGTATGGTATGGTATTGTATTGTATTGTATTGTATGGTATGGTATGGTATTGTATTGTATTGTATTGTATTGTATTGTATTGTATTGTATGGTATGGTATGGTATGGTATGGTATTGTATTGTATTGTATTGTATTGTATTATGGTATGGTATGGTATTGTATGGTATGGTATGGTATTGTATGGTATTGTATGGTATGGTATTGTATTGTATGGTATGGTATTGTATGGTATGGTATGTATTGTATGTGGTATGGTATTGTATTGTATGGTATGGTATTGTATGGTATGGTATTGTATTGTATGGTATGGTATTGTATTGTATGGTATTGTATTATTGTATGGTATTGTATTGTATTGTATTGTATTGTATTGTATTGTATTGTATGTATTGTATTGTATTGTATTGTATTGCATTGTATTGTATGGTATTGTATTGTATTGTATTGTATGGTATGGTATTGTATTGTATTGTATTGTATGGTATTGTATTGTATTGTGAGGCACATTCTCAATAAGACAGATATAACCAACCATTGATATGTTGCTGTAGGACTGAAAACATTTCAATATGTTTTGGAGGAGGGCGTCTTTGGTAACCGGGCAAGGCATTCTTCTGGAAATGGGGATGGAGACAAGCTGAATGGAGTAACACACTGCAGGGAGGCCTTGAGGATTGTAAATAACGCAACAACAAAAAAACATGTTGGCAAAAGCCTCACGAGCATTTAGAAACGTTTTTATGGATAGGCTCCTTGGCAAATTCATGTCCAGGAAAAGACAGACAGCAGACACATTGCTGTTGAACCAGCAACCAGCTGGTCCGTCCACATCACCCTCCAGGGCGATGCAGTTACCATACCAACCAGACACATTGCTGTTGAACCAGCAACCAGCTGGGCCGTCCACATCACCCTCCAGGGCGATGCAGTTACCATACCAACCAGACACATTGCTGTTGAACCAGCAACCAGCTGGGCCGTCCACATCACCCTCCAGGGCGATGCAGTTACCATACCAACCAGACACATTGCTGTTGAACCAGCAACCAGCTGGTCCGTCCCACATCACCCTCCAGGGCGATGCAGTTACCATACCAACCAGACACATTGCTGTTGAACCAGCAACCAGCTGGGCCGTCCACATCACCCTCCAGGGCGATGCAGTTACCATACCAACCAGACACATTGCTGTTGAACCAGCAACCAGCTGGGCCGTCCACATCACCCTCCAGGGCGATGCAGTTACCATACCAACCAGACACATTGCTGTTGAACCAGCAACCAGCTGGGCCGTCCACATCACCCTCCAGGGCGATGCAGTTACCATACCAACCAGACACATTGCTGTTGAACCAGCAACCAGCTGGTCCGTCCACATCACCCTCCAGGGCGATGCAGTTACCATACCAACCAGACACGTTGCTGTTGAACCAGCAACCAGCTGGTCCGTCCACATCACCTCCAGGGCGATGCAGTTACCATACCTACAAGACACATTGCTGTTGAACCAGCAACCAGCTGGGCCGTCCACATCACCCTCCAGGGAGGTGCAGTTACCATACCAACCAGACACATTGCTGTTGAACCAGCAACCAGCTGGGCCGTCCACATCACCCTCCAGGGCGATGCAGTTACCATACCAACCAGACACATTGCTGTTGAACCAGCAACCAGCTGGGCCGTCCACATCACCCTCCAGGGCGATGCAGTTACCATACCAACCAGACACATTGCTGTTGAACCAGTTATAGTAGGGTAAGGCTAGCCTATGAGGGCTTCTGTTTTTTAATGAAACAAAACTTTAAAACAACTTAGACGTTTCGGAATACAAAGTGTCAACAGATTATCTCAGGTCTCGTGGTCTTAGGCACTACATCTCAGTGCTTGAGGTGTCACTACAGACCCTGGTTCAAATCCAGGCTGTATCACAACTGGCTGTGATTGGGACTCCCATAGGGCGATGAAAAATTGGCCCAGCATCGTCCGGTATAAGGGGGGGGGGATACCTAGTCAGTTGTCTAACTGAATTTATTCAACTGAAATGTTTCTTCCACATTTAACCCAACCCCTCTGAATCAGAGAGGTGCAGGTGGGCTGCCTTAAATCGACATCCACGTCTTCGGTGCCCAGGGAACAGTGGGGTTAACTGCCTTGCTAAGGGGCAGAACAAAATATTTTTACCTTGTCAGCTCGGGGATTTGATCCAGCAACCTTTCGGTCACTGGCCCAACGCTCTAATCACTAGGCTACCTGCCACCCTCTCTAATCACTAGGCTACCTATCTCCCTCTCTAATCACTAGGCTACCTACCTGCCACCCTCTCTAATCACTAGGCTACCTACCTGCCACCCTCTCTAATCACTAGGCTACCTACCTGCCACCCCTCTCTAATCACTAGGCTACCTACCTGCCACCCCTCTCTAATCACTAGGCTACCTACCTGCCTCCCCTCTCTAATCACTAGGCTACCTACCTGCCACCCCTCTCTAATCACTAGGCTACCTACCTGCCTAATCACTAGGCTACCTACCTGCCATCTAATCACTAGGCTACCTACCTGCCACCCCTCTCTAATCACTAGGCTACCTGCCACCCTCTCTAATCACTAGGCTACCTACCTGCCACCCCTCTCTAATCACTAGGCTACCTGCCACCCCTCTCTAATCACTAGGCTACCTGCCTCCTCTCTAATTACTAGGCTACCTACCTGCCTCTCCCCTTCTAACCACTAGGCTACCTGCCTCCCCTCTCTAATCACTAGGCTACCTACCTGCCACCCCTCTCTAATCACTAGGCTACCTACCTGCCACCCCTCTCTAATCACTAGGCTACCTGCCACCCCTCTCTAATCACTAGGCTACCTGCCTCCCTCTCTAATTACTAGGCTACCTACCTGCCTCCCCTTCTAACCACTAGGCTACCTGCCTCCCCTCTCTAATCACTAGGCTACCTGCCTCCCCCTTCTAATCACTAGGCTACCTGCCACCCCTCTCTAATCACTAGGCTACCTACCTGCCACCCCTCTCTAATCACTAGGCTACCTGCCACCCCTCTCTAACCACTAGGCTACCTGCCTCCCCTCTCTAATCACTAGGCTACCTGCCTCCCCTCTCTAATCACTAGGCTACCTGCCACCCCTCTCTAATCACTAGGCTACCTGCCTGCCACCCCTCTCTAATCACTAGGCTACCTGCCACCCCTCTCTAATCACTAGGCTACCTACCTGCCTCCTCTCTCTAATCACTAGGCTACCTGCCACCCCTCTCTAATCACTAGGCTACCTGCCACCCCTCTCTAATCACTAGGCTACCTACCTGCCACCCCTCTCTAATCACTAGGCTACCTGCCTCCCCTCTCTAATCACTAGGCTACCTGCCTCCCCTCTCTAATCACTAGGCTACCTACCTGCCTCCCTCTCTAATCACTAGGCTACCTGCCACCCCTCTCTAATCACTAGGCTACCTGCCTCCCCTCTCTAATCACTAGGCTACCTACCTGCCTCCTCTCTCTAATCACTAGGCTACCTGCCACCCCTCTCTAATCACTAGGCTACCTACCTGCCTCCTCTCTCTAATCACTAGGCTACCTGCCACCCCTCTCTAATCACTAGGCTACCTGCCACCCCTCTCTAATCACTAGGCTACCTGCCACCCCTCTCTAATCACTAGGCTACCTACCTGCCTCCTCTCTCTAATCACTAGGCTACCTAATCACAAGGCTACCTGCCACCCTCTCTAATCACTAGGCTACCTGCCACCCCTCTAATCACTAGGCTACCTACCTGCCACCCTCTCTAATCACTAGGCTACCTGCCCCCTCTCTAATCACTAGGGCTAATCACTAGGCTACCTGCCACCCCTCTCTAATCACTAGGCTACCTACCTGCCACCCCTCTCTAATCACTAGGCTACCCCTCCTAATCACTAGGCTACCTACCTGCCTCCTCTCTCTAATCACTAGGCTACCTGCCACCCCTCTCTAATCACTAGGCTACCTACCTGCCACCCCTCTCTAATCACTAGGCTACCTGCCTCCCCTCTCTAATCACTAGGCTACCTGCCTCCCCTCTCTAATCACTAGGCTACCTACCTGCCTCCCTCTCTAATCACTAGGCTACCTGCCACCCCTCTCTAATCACTAGGCTACCTGCCACCCCTCTCTAATCACTAGGCTACCTACCTGCCACCCCTCTCTAATCACTAGGCTACCTGCCTCCCCTCTCTAATCACTAGGCTACCTGCCACCCCTCTCTAATCACTAGGCTACCTACCTGCCTCCCTCTCTAATCACTAGGCTACCTGCCACCCCTCTCTAATCACTAGGCTACCTGCCTCCCTCTCTAATCACTAGGCTACCACCCCTCCTCTCTCTAATCACTAGGCTACCTGCCACCCCTCTCTAATCACTAGGCTACCACTCCCTCTCTAATCACTAGGCTACCTGCCACCCCTCTCTAATCACTAGGCTACCTGCCACCCCTCTCTAATCACTAGGCTACCTGCCACCCCTCTCTAATCACTAGGCTACCTACCTGCCACCCCTCTCTAATCACTAGCTACCTACCTGCCACCCCCTGCTAATCACAAGGCTACCCCTCTCTAATCACTAGGCTACCTGCCACCCCTCTCTAATCACTAGGCTACCTACCTGCCACCCCTCTCTAATCACTAGGCTACCTGCCTCCCCTCTCTGCCTGCCTCCCCTCTCTAATCACTAGGCTACCTGCCACCCCTCTCTAATCACTAGGCTACCTACCTGCCCCCTCTCTAATCACTAGGCTACCTGCCCCCTCTCTAATCACTAGGCTACCTACCTGCCTCCCCTCTCTAATCACTAGGCTACCTGCCACCCCCTCTAATCACTAGGCTACCTACCTGCCACCCTCTCTAATCACTAGGCTACCTGCCTCCCCTCTCTAATCACTAGGCTACCTGCCTCCCTCTCTAATCACTAGGCTACCTGCCTCCCCTCTCTAATCACTAGGCTACCTGCCTCCTCTCTAATCACTAGGCTACCTGCCTCCCTCCTAATCACTAGGCTACCTGCCACCCTCTCTAATCACTAGGCTACCTACCTGCCTCCTCTCTCTAATCACTAGGCTACCTGCCACCCTCTCTAATCACTAGGCTACCTGCCTCCCCTCTAATCACTAGGCTACCTGCCACCACTCTCTAATCACTAGGCTACCTACCTGCCTCCTCTCTAATCACTAGGCTACCTGCCACCCCTCTAATCACTAGGCTACCTGCCTCCCCTCTCTAATCACTAGGCTACCTACCTGCCTCCTCTCTAATCACTAGGCTACCTGCCACCCCTCTCTAATCACTAGGCTACCTACCTGCCTCCCTCTCTAATCACTAGGCTACCTGCTAATCACTAGGCTACCTACCTGCCTCCCTCTCTAATCACTAGGCTACCTACCACCCCTCTCTAATCACTAGGCTACCTGCCTGCCACCCCTCTCTAATCACTAGGCTACCTGCCACCCCTCTCTAATCACTAGGCTACCTACCTGCCTCCTCTCTCTAATCACTAGGCTACCTGCCTCCCCTCTCTAATCACTAGGCTACCTGCCACCCCTCTCTAATCACTAGGCTACCTGCCTCCCCTCTCTAATCACTAGGCTACCTGCCACCCCTCTCTAATCACTAGGCTACCTACCTGCCTCCCCTCTCTAATCACTAGGCTACCTGCCTCCCCTCTCTAATCACTAGGCTACCTGCCTCCCTCTCTAATCACTAGGCTACCTACCTGCCTCCCCTCTCTAATCACTAGGCTACCTGCCACCCCTCTCTAATCACTAGGCTACCTACCTGCCTCCCCTCTCTGGTTACTAGTCCAACGCTCTAACCACTAGACTACCTGCTGGTTACTAGTCCAACGCTCTAACCACTAGACTACCTGCTGGTTACTAGTCCAACGCTCTAACCACTAGGCTACCTGCTGGTTACTAGTCCAACGCTCTAACCACTAGACTACCTGCTGGTTACTAGTCCAACGCTCTAACCACTAGACTACCTGCTGGTTACTAGTCCAACGCTCTAACCACTAGGCTACCTGCTGGTTACTAGTCCAACGCTCTAACCACTAGGCTACCTGCTGGTTACTAGTCCAACGCTCTAACCACTAGACTACCTGCTGGTTACTAGTCCAACACTCTAACCACTAGGCTACCTGCTGGTTACTAGTCCAACACTCTAACCACTAGGCTACCTGCTGGTTAATAGTCCAACGCTCTAACCACTAGGCTACCTGCTGGTTACTAGTCCAACGCTCTTACCACCAGGCTACCTGCCAGGCTAACCACTAGGCTACCTGCTGGTTACTAGTCCAACGCTCTAACCACTAGGCTACCTGCTGGTTACTAGTCCAACGCTCTAACCACCTGGTTACTAGGCTAACCTAGGCTACCTGCTGGTTACTAGTCCAACGCTCTAACCACTAGGCTACCTGCTGGTTACTAGTCCAACACTCTAACCCTAGGCTACCTGCTGGTTACTAGTCCAACACTCTAACCACTAGGCTACCTGCTGGTTACTAGTCCAACGCTCTAACCACTAGGCTCCCTGCTGGTTACTAGTCCAACACTCTAACCACTAGGCTACCTGCTGGTTACTAGTCCAACACTCTAACCACTAGGCTACCTGCTGGTTACTAGTCCAACGCTCTAACCACTAGGCTACCTGCTGGTTACTAGTCCAACACTCTAACCACTAGGCTACCTGCTGGTTACTAGTCCAACACTCTAACCACTAGGCTACCTGCTGGTTACTAGTCCAACGCTCTAACCACTAGGCTACCTGCTGGTTACTAGTCCAACACTCTAACCACTAGGCTACCTGCTGGTTACTAGTCCAACGCTCTAACCACTAGGCTACCTGCTACCCTGGTTACTAGTCCAACGCTCTAACCACTAGGCTACCTGCTGGTTACTAGTCCAACGCTCTAACCACTAGGCTACCTGCTGGTTACTAGTCCAACGCTCTAACCACTAGGCTACCTGCTGCCGCCTACTAGTCCAACACTCTAACCACTAGGCTACCCTGCCGCCTCTACACTCTAACCACTAGGCTACCCTGCCGCCTCTACACTCTAACCAGTAGGCGTCCCTGCCGCCTCTACACTCTAACCAACCACACTCTAACCACTACTCCCTGCCGCCTCTACACTCTAACCACTAGGCTACCTGCCGCCTCTACACTCTAACCACTAGGCTACCCTGCCGCCTCTACACTCTAACCACTAGGCTAACCACTGCCGCTCTACACTCTAACCACTAGGCTACCCCTGCCGCCTCTACACTCTAAACCACTAGGCTACCCTGCCACCTCTACACTCTAACCACTAGGCGTCCCTGCCGCCTCTACACTCTAACCACTAGGCTACCTGCCGCCTCTACACTCTAACCACTAGGCTACCCTGCCGCCTCTACACTCTAACCACTAGGCTACCCTGCCGCCTCTAAACTCTAACCACTAGGCTAGGCTAACCAGTAGGCTCCCTGCCGCCTCTACACTCTAACCAGTAGGCTAGGTACCCTGCCGCCTCTACACTCTAACCAGTAGGCGTCCCTGCCGCCTCTACACTCTAACCACTAGGCTACCCTGCCGCCTCTACACTCTAACCAGTAGGCGTCCCTGCCGCCTCTACACTCTAACCACTAGGTTACCCTGCCGCCTCTACACTCTAACCACTACTAGGCTACCCTGCCGCCTCTACACTCTAACCAGTAGGCGTCCCTGCCGCCTCTACACTCTAACCACTAGGCTACCCTGCCGCCTCTACACTCTAACCACTAGGTTACCCTGCCGCCTCTACACTCTAACCACTAGGCTACCCTGCCGCCTCTACACTCTAACCACTAGGCTACCCTGCCGCCTCTACACTCTAACCACTAGGTTACCCTGCCGCCTCTACACTCTAACCACTAGGCTACCCTGCCGCCTCTACACTCTAACCACTAGGTTACCCTGCCGCCTCTACACTCTAACCACTAGGCTACCCTGCCGCCTCTACACTCTAACCACTACTAGGCTACCCTGCCGCCTCTACACTCTAACCACTAGGCTACCCTGCCGCCTCTACACTCTAACCAGTAGGCGTCCCTGCCGCCTCTACACTCTAACCACTAGGCTACCCTGCCGCCTCTACACTCTAACCACTAGGTTACCCTGCCGCCTCTACACTCTAACCACTAGGCTACCCTGCCGCCTCTACACTCTAACCACTAGGTTACCCTGCCGCCTCTACACTCTAACCACTAGGCTACCCTGCCGCCTCTACACTCTAACCACTACTAGGCTACCCTGCCGCCTCTACACTCTAACCAGTAGGCGTCCCTGCCGCCTCTACACTCTAACCACTAGGCTACCCTGCCGCCTCTACACTCTAACCACTAGGTTACCCTGCCGCCTCTACACTCTAACCACTAGGCTACCCTGCCGCCTCTACACTCTAACCACTAGGCTACCCTGCCGCCTCTACACTCTAACCACTAGGCTACTAAGCAGACACCTTGAATGACACTGTGGCTCCTCTCAGCTGTACTACTATCCTGACGTATATGGTCTGCAGTGCCTCTCTTCCCTCAATAGACCACAACCAGGTCACATGACAGGATCAGACATCTATCCATGTCTGAGGACGTCTGGGAGACAACCTGCTAGCCGACCACTAGGGGCAACAGTGAGTTAAGGCGATGTGAACGGGGATGGTGGAGGATGGGCGTAAGCATCTGCCTCTGGTACAAAAGGTTGCATTGTCAAATCCAGTGATAGAAAGTTATTTTAATTCCCATTCTCAAACCTTAACCTCTAAAAGTCAGGACAGAACGGGATGAGGACAGGATGGGATGAGGACAGGATGGGATGAGGATACTACTCCAGAGGATGAGGACAGGACGACGGTACTACTCTAGTGTATATAGAGGATGAGGACAGGATGGGATGAGGATACTATTCCAGAGGATGAGGACAGGATGACTGTACTACTCTAGTGTATATAGAGGATGAGGACAGGATGGGATGATGATACTACTCTAGTGTATATAGAGGATGAGGACAGGATGGGATGATGGTACTACTCTAGTGTATATAGAGGATGAGGACAGGATGGGATGATGGTACTACTCTAGTGTATATAGAGGATGAGGACAGGATGACAGTACTACTCTAGTGTATATAGAGGATGAGGACAGGATGACAGTACTACTCTAGTGTATATAGAGGATGAGGACAGGATGAAGGTACTACTCTAGTGTATATAGAGGATGAGGACAGGATGGGATGATGATACTACTCTAGTGTATATAGAGGATGAGGACAGGATGGGATGATGGTACTACTCTAGTGTATATAGAGGATGAGGACAGGATGGGATGATGGTACTACTCTAGTGTATATAGAGGATGAGGACAGGATGGGATGATGGTACTACTCTAGTGTATATAGAGGATGAGGACAGGATGGGAGGATGGTACTACTCTAGTGTATATAGAGGATGAGGACAGGATGGGATGATGGTACTACTCTAGTGTATATAGAGGATGAGGACAGGATGGGAGGATGGTACTACTCTAGTGTATATAGAGGATGAGGACAGGATGGGATGATGGTACTACTCTAGTGTATATAGAGGATGAGGACAGGATGGGATGATGGTACTACTCTAGTGTATATAGAGGATGAGGACAGGATGGGAGGATGGTACTACTCTAGTGTATATAGAGGATGAGGACAGGATGGGATGATGGTACTACTCTAGTGTATATAGAGGATGAGGACAGGATGGGATGATGGTACTACTCTAGTGTATATAGAGGATGAGGACAGGATGGGATGATGGTACTACTAGTGTATATAGAGGATGAGGACAGGATGGGATGATGGTACTACTCTAGTGTATATAGAGGATGAGGACAGGATGGGATGATGATGCTACTCTAGTGTATATAGAGGATGAGGACAGGATGGGATGATGATGCTA
This sequence comes from Oncorhynchus keta, assembly GCF_023373465.1. Taxonomy (NCBI): domain Eukaryota; kingdom Metazoa; phylum Chordata; class Actinopteri; order Salmoniformes; family Salmonidae; genus Oncorhynchus; species Oncorhynchus keta. Next base: position 44,084,036 of record NC_068445.1, on the reverse strand, counting down.
CTCTAGTGTATATAGAGGATGAGGACAGGATGAGATGATGCTACTCTAGTGTATATAGAGGATGAGGACAGGATGGGATGATGAGATAAAGACACCTAATGGAATGTGACAGTTTCCAATCAAACCCTCTAGTAACATTTCCCAAACGTCCCCATTATCAGGGGAGGTATTTGTCTGGTTGCAGGCCAACAGGTGTCCAATATCCAGAGAGCTGCCATCAATAATACACTGTGATGCTGACCCACTTCTATGGTAGTAACCTTTTAATATAGAGAGCAGAGAGGGAGGGGAGGAGAGGAGAAAAGAGAGAGAGAGGGAGAGAGAGAGGAGAGGAGAGGAGAGGAGAGGAGAGGGAGAGAGGGAGGGAGGAGAGGGAGAGAGGGAGGAGAGGGGATGAGAGTAGGAGAGGAGAGGAGCGAGAGAGAGAGAGAGGTAGGAGAGGGGGGGAGAGGAGCGAGAGAGAGAGAGAGAGAGAGAGAGAGAGGGAGGAGAGGGGGAGAGGAGCGAGAGAGAGAGAGAGAGAGAGAGAGAGAGAGAGAGAGAGAGAGAGAGAGGAGAGGAGCGAGAGAGAGAGCCTTGTATGCATTGTGCTTACTATTTATTCATAACCTACCATGATTCAAACTCTCCATGTTGTCTCCAATCTAATATTCATCAGAGCTCAATTAGCATACAACACTCTCTCTCTCTCTCTCTCGCGCGCGCTCCTCTCCTCCCCTCTCCTCCCTCTCTCTCTCTCTGTCTGTCTCTCTGTCTGTCTCTCTCTCTCTCTCTGTCTTCCTCTCTCTCTCTCCCTCTCTCCGTCTTCCTCTCTCTCTCTCCCTCTCTCCGTCTTCCTCTCTCCGTCTTCCTCTCTCTCTCCGTCTTCCTTTTCAATCTCGGCCACAGATGAGGAGTGACGTGGAAATTCCATCCTGCTTCGGCTGCTCTGACATCCAGCATTACAGAGGACACAGCATGGAATGGAAAGTCCCCTCGCTGATACCTACTGCCGAGCAAACACAAACGTGGTGCGGGCGCACACACACACACACACACACACACACACACACACACACACACACACACACACACACACACACACACACACACACACACACACACACACACACACACACACACACACACACACACACACACACACACACACACACACACACACACACACACACACCGTCTTGTCCTCTTCCCTGATGGGGAAATGATGGGTTATTAAACCAGGTGATAGGATCTACAGCAGGACTCTGTTTGCATTCTGAACGCCACCCTTTACCCATAGGGCTCTGGTCAAAAGTAGTGCACTAAATAGGGCATAGGGTGCCACTTTCGATGCACTCACTGCTCCGGTCAGAACTGATTGAGGGAGTCAGGCTCACTGAGACCTCAGGTGGGAGTCAGGCTCACTGAGACCTCGGATGGGAGTCAGGCTCACTGAGACCTCAGGTGGGAGTCAGGCTCACTGAGACTTCAGGTGGGAGTCGGGCTCACTGAGACCTCAGGTGGGAGTCAGGCTCACTGAGACCTCAGGTGGGAGTCAGGCTCACTGAGACTTCAGGTGGGAGTCAGGCTCACTGAGACCTCAGGTGGGAGTCAGGCTCACTGAGACCTCGGATGGGAGTCAGGCTCACTGAGACCTCGGATGGGAGTCAGGCTCACTGAGACCTCGGATGGGAGTCAGGCTCACTGAGACCTCGGGTGGGAGTCAGGCTCACTGAGACCTCGGATGGGAGTCGGGCTCACTGAGACTTCAGGTGGGAGTCAGGCTCACTGAGACCTCAGGTGGGAGTCAGGCTCACTGAGACCTCGGATGGGAGTCGGGCTCACTGAGACTTCAGGTGGGAGTCGGGCTCACTGAGACCTCGGATGGGAGTCGGGCTCAGGTGGGAGTCAGGCTCACCGAGACCTCGGATGGGAGTCGGGCTCAGGTGGGAGTCGGGCTCAGGTGGGAGTCGGGCTCAGGTGGGAGTCGGGCTCACTGAGACCTCGGATGGGAGTCGGGCTCAGGTGGGAGTCGGACTCACTGAGACTTCAGGTGGGAGTCGGGCTCACTGAGTCGGGCTCAGGTGGGAGTCGGGCTCACTGAGACCTCAGGTGGGGCAGAGAGCTGCCCGACAGTCACCAGTCTAATGATGACAATATATATCACAGACACACACACACATATACATGTGCAGTGTGAAGTAGGAAGAGCTTTAAGGCCTGGATTCAATCAGATCACGCGCTGGGCTCGAACCAGGAACACATCGACAACAGCCACCCATGCAGAGCAAGGGGAACAACTACTCAATATAAATATAATAACTACTCCAAGTCTCAGAGCGAGTGACGTTTGAAACGCTATTAGCGCGCACCCCGCTAACTAGCTAGCCATTTCACATCGGTTACACCAGCCTAATCTCGGGAGCTGATAGGCCTGAAGTCATAAACAGCGCAATGCTTGAAGCACAGCGAAGAGCTGCTGGCAAAACGCATGAAAGTGCTGTTTGAATGAATGCTTACGAGCCTGCTGGTGCCTACCATCGCTCAGTCAGACTGCTCTATCAAATCATAGACTTAATTATAACATAATAACACACAGAAATACGAGCCTTAGGTCATTAATATCATCTCGAAAACAAAACGTTTATTCTTTCAGTGAAATACGGAACCGTTCTGTATTTTATCTAATGGGTGGCATCCCTCAGTCTAAATATTGCTGTTACATTGCACAACCTTCAATGTTATGTCATAATTCCGTACAATTCTGGGGGAGAGGAGGTTAGAGTAGAGGAGAGGAGGTTAGGGTAGAGGAGAGGAGGTTAGGGTAGAGGAGGTTAGGGTAGAGGTTGGTTAGGGTAGAGGAGGTTCAGGGGGAGAGGAGGTTCGGGGAGAGGAGGGTAGGGTAGAGGGGGATAGGGTAGGGAGGATAGAGGGGGTTAGGGTAGGGGAGAGGAGGTTAGGGGAGAGGAGAGAAGGTTAGGGAGGAGGAGAGAAGGTTAGTGTAGAGGAGGTTCGGCGAGAAGAGAGGAGGTTCGGGTAGAGGAGGTTAGTGTAGAGGTAGTTAGGGTAGGGGAGAGAAAGTTAGGGTAGAGAGGGTTAGGGTAGGGGAGAGAAGAGAAGGTTAGGGTAGGGTAGAGAAGGTTAGGGTAGGGAGGTTAGGGTAGAGGAGAGGATGTTAGGGGAGAGTAGGTTAGGGTAGGGGAGGTTAGAGGAGTTTAGGGGAGAGGAGGTTAGGGTAGAGGAGGTTCGGGGAGAGGAGGTTGGGGGGAGAAGAGGTTAGGATAGGTTAGGGTAGAGGAGAGGAGGTTAGGGTAGGGAGGTTAGGGTAGATGAGAGGATGGTAGGGAAGAGAAGGTTAGGGTAGGGAGGTTAGGGGAGAAGAGAGGAGGTTAGGGTAGAGGAGAGGAGGTTAGGGTAGGGAGGTTAGGGTAGAGGAGAGGAGTTTAGGGTAGGGAGGTTAGGGGAGAGGAGGTTAAGGGGGAGGAGGTTTGGGGAGAGGAGGTTAGGGGAGAGGAGAGAAGGTTAGGGTAGAGGAGAGGAGGTTAGGGTAGGGAGGTTAGGGTAGAGGAGAGGAGTTTAGGGTAGGGAGGTTAGGGAGGTTAGGGAGAGGAGGTTAGGGGGAGAGGAGGTTAGGGGAGAGGAGAGAAGGTTAGGGTAGAGGAGAGGAGGTTAGGGTAGGGAGGTTAGGGTAGAGGAGAGGAGTTTAGGGTAGGGAGGTTAGGGGAGAGGAGGTTAAGGGGGAGGAGATTAGGGGAGAGGAGATAAGGTTAGGGTAGAGGAGAGGAGGTTAGGGTAGAGGAGAGGAGGTTAGGGGAGAGGAGAGAAGGTTAGGGTAGGGAGGTTAGGGTAGAGGAGAGGAGGTTAGGGTAGAGGTTAGGGTAGAGGAGAGGAGGTTAGGGTAGAGGAGAGGAGGTTAGGGTAGGGAGGTTAGGGGAGAGGAGAATAGGGTAGAGGAGAGGAGAGGAGGTTAGGGTAGAGGAGAGGAGAGGAGAGGAGAGGAGGTTAGGGTAGGGAGGTTAGGGGAGAGGCCACAGATGTTTTGAGTCAGGAACGTGTAATTACTCATGCCTGTAAAGCTTGTTTAAGAAGCAGATACAGCGGACTACAAGGCGTGGGATTGTAGAACAAAACAAGTCTGGATATCAGACTACTTCTGGAGGATGTAATGACGTTATGCAGCACATATTGGTCCCATTACTCCCATTATAATTTGGTTCAGTTCTACAGTACAGTAGCTCGGTTATGTTATGTAACACCAGGCAGCATGCCGTCACCCTGTTACTGACCCCAGAATGGTGGTTTTATGGGCCTTAAAATGACAAGACGGGATTTATGGGTAAATATGGGAATTACATTCTATGATTACACACACACACACACAAATAATACTGTAATACATTGAAATACAGTAGCACATCAGTCCCATTATGAACAACCTGTCCTGTAAATGTTTCCATCAGCACTTCCTGTTATGAACAACCTGTCCTGTAAATGTTTCCATCAGCACTTCCTGTTATGAACAACCTGTCCTGTAAATGTTTCCATCAGCACTTCCTGTTATGAACAACCTGTCCTGTAAATGTTTCCATCAGCACTTCCTGTTACGAACAACCTGTCCTGTAAATGTTTCCATCAGCACTTCCTGTTACGAACAACCTGTCCTGTAAATGTTTCCATCACTACTTCCTGTTATGAACAACCTGTCCTGTAAATGTTTCCATCAGCACTTCCTGTTACGAACAACCTGTCCTGTAAATGTTTCCATCAGCACGTCCTGTTATGAACAACCTGTCCTGTAAATGTTTCCATCACTACTTCCTGTTATGAACAACCTGTCCTGTAAATGTTTCCATCAGCACTTCCTGTTATGAACAACCTGTCCTGTAAATGTTTCCATCAGCACTTCCTGTTATGAACAACCTGTCCTGTAAATGTTTCCATCACTACTTCCTGTTATGAACAACCTGTCCTGTAAATGTTTCCATCACTACTTCCTGTTATGAACAACCTGTCCTGTAAATGTTTCCATCAGCACTTCCTGTTACGAACAACCTGTCCTGTAAATGTTTCCTCTTTCACCTTGAGGGCCTTAACCATAGAAGTATAATCACTAGAATGGAATACGTTCCCTGGACTGGTGGACATAATGAGTGTACCCATGCCAGTAACTATTTCTATGCACTTAACTGTGTCTTGTGCTTGTCTCCAACCGCCACCAGGTGTCTCCCATTTTCCCCATTATCCTCTGTGTATTTATACCTGCGTTTTCTGTTTGTCTGTTGCCAGTTCATCTTGTACTGTCAGGTCGTCCCAGCGTGTTTCCTATTTTTTTTTTTGTTTCTAGCCTTTCTGGTTCTGACCTTTCTGCCTGCCCTGACCCTGAGCCTGCCTGCCGTTCTGTACCTGCCTGGTTCTGACCTGGTTAAGAACCTCTACCTGCCCTTTGCCTGCTCCCCGTGTTATAATAAATGATCTGAGAACTGAACCATCTGACTCCTATATCTGCATCAGGGTCAAACACTGAGTCGGTTTAACAATTCAGAAAGTAGGTGGACTATAGCTAGAGGCTCAAGGCCTGTCCATCTTCCACTCACCTTACTTAGGCCGGGATTCAATCTTCAAAAGTACAGTTCATTCAGAAAGTATTCAGACCCTTTGACTTTTTCCACATTTTGTTACATCTGCAGTCTTATTCTAAAATCGATTACATGTTTTTGTTCCTCATTAATCTACACACAATACCCCATAATGACAAACCAAATATAACATTTACATAAGTATTCAGACCCTTTACTTAGTACTTTGTTGAAGCACTTTTGGTAACAATTACAGCATCAAGTCTTCTTGGGTACGCCGCTACAAGCTTGTCACACCTGTATTTGGGGAGTTTCTCCCGTTCTTCTCTGCAGATCCTCTCAAGCTCTGTCAGGTTGGATGGGGAGCGTCGCTGAACAGCTATTTTCAGGTCTCTCCAAAGATGTTCGATTGGGTTCAAGTCCGGACTCTGGCTGGGCCACTCAAGGACATTCAGAGACTTGTCCTGAAGCCACTCCTGAGTTGTCTTGGCTGTGTGTTTAGGGTCGGTGTCCTGTTGGAAGGTGAACCTTCGCCCCAGTCTGAGGTCCTGAACGCACTGGAGCAGGTTTTCATCAAGGATCTCTCTGTACTTTGCTCCGTTAATCTTTCCCTCGATCCTGACTAGTCTCCCAGTCCCTGCCGCTGAAAAACATCCCCACAGCATGCTGATGCCACCACCATGCTTCACCGTAGGGATGGTGCCAGGTTTCCTCCAGACGTGATGCTTGGCATTTAGGCCAAAGAGTTTAATCTTGGTTTCATCAGACCAGAGAATCTTGCTTCTCATGGTCTGAGAGTCCTTTATGTGCCTTTTGGCAAACACCAAGCAGGCTGTCATGTGTCTTTTACTGAGGAGTGGCTTTCATCTGGCCACTCTACCATAAAGGCCTGATTAGTGGAGTGCTGCATAGATGTTTGTCCTTCTGGAAGGTTCTCTCATCTCCGTAGAGGAACCCTGGAGCTCTGTCATAGTGACCATCTGGGTCTTGGTCACCTCCCTGACCAAGGCCCTTCTCCCCTGATTGCTCAGTTTGGTCAGATGGACAGCTCTAGGATGAGTCTTGGTGGTTCAAAACTTCTTCCATTTAAGAATGATGGAGGCCACTGTGTTCTTAGGGACTGTCACGTTCTGACCCTAGTATTTGTGTTATTTGTTTGTTTGAATTGGTCAGGACGTGAGTTGGGTGGGCATTCTATGTTTTGTGTTTCTAGGTTGGTTTTCTGTGTTCGGCCTAGTATGGTTCTCAATCAGAGACAGGTGTCGTTAGTTGTCTCTGATTGAGAATCATACTTAGGTAGCCTGGTTGTCTCTGATTGAGAATCATACTTAGGTAGCCTGGGCTTCACTGTTTGTTTGTGGGTGATTGTTTCCGTGTCTGTGTCTTACACCACACGGTACTGTTTTCGGTTTCGGTTATTCACGTTACGTTTATTGTTTTTGTATGGAGTGTTCAGTTTAAGTGTTTAAACAAACAACCATGGACACTTACCACGCTGCATATTGGTCCTCCGATCCTTCTCGCCTCTCCTCTTCAGACGAAGAGGAGGAAAACAATTACAGGGACCTTCAAAGCTGCAGACATTTTTTGGTACAATTCCCCACAATCCTGGATGGACAGGATGAGCCTGAGCTCAATTTCGAGTCTCATAGCAAAGGGTCTGAATACTTAAATAAGGTTTTTAAGTAAGGTAAATAAGGTATTTCTTAAATAAGGTATTTCTGACTGACTCTGAACTGGCCTGACTGGTGCCCAGACTAGCCCCAGGGCTCTCCTCCTACCAACGCCCCACCATACAGACCCCAACCTGGGGCTGCACAGCCCCCATACAGCAGTGGCGAACAGTGACTAAAGGACCTAGGCCTTCAAAAAGGACCAAAAATATTCCAATAGACTGTATCAGAATTCTGAAAATATATAGAAAATAACAGAAAACATCTTCAGTAGACGGACCACTACAGTTCTATTGAAGGAAAATCGTTACTTTTTATTGACATTATGAATAAACCAAACAGTCCTGCAGGCCGCACACACACACACACACACACAATATGTGACACATAGCATAAAATACTTTGCACTTTGTACACAATTTATGGTGGCCAACACCACTATCACCAATAGCGACAATAACGGTGTCACGTCGAAGGGGATAACGAATATAACGAATATGCAACCCAGTATATAGTCATACCAATACAAAAGTACAACCATTTCATGTCCAAAAATGAAAAATAAAAAAAACAGCTATTACTTCCCATTGCAGATATATTTTATCAAGTTCATCACACTAACCTGTGATCTACAATTTAAATGCAACAATGTTTCAAAAAACAAACAGCAAGCAAGCAGCTATAACTAATAGCAAGCAGTAATAGCTAATAGCAAGCAGTAATAGCTAATAGCAAGCAAGCAGCTATAACTAATAGCAAGCAGTAATAGCTAATAGCAAGCAGTAATAGCTAATAGCAAGCAAGCAGCTATAACTAATAGCAAGCAGTAATAGCTAATAGCAAGCAGTAATAGCTAATAGCAAGCAAGCAGCTATAACTAATAGCAAGCAGTAATAGCTAATAGCAAGCAGTAATAGCTAATAGCAAGCCAGCAGCTATAGCTAATAGCAAGCAACAATAGCTAATAGCAAGCAAGCAGCTATAGCTAATAGCAAGCAAGCAGATATAGCTAATAGCAAGCAACAATAGCTAATAGCAAGCAGCAAAAGCTAATAGCGAGCAAGCAGCTATAGCTAATAGCAAGCAACGATAGCTAATAGCAAGCAAGCAGTAATAGCTAATAGCAAGCAGGCAGCTATAGCTAATAGCAAGCAAGCAGCTATAGCTAATAGCAAGCAACAATAGCTAATAGCAAGCAGCAAAAGCTAATAGCGAGCAAGCAGCTATAGCTAATAGCAAGCAACGATAGCTAATAGCAAACAAGCAGCAATAGCTAATAGTAAGCAAGCAGCTATAGCTAATAGCAAGCAACAATAGCTAATAGCAAGCAGCAAAAGCTAATAGCGAGCAAGCAGCTATAGCTAATAGCAAGCAAGCAGTAATAGCTAATAGCAAGCAAGCAGCTATAGCTAATAGCAAGCAACAATAGCTAATAGCAAGCAGCAAAAGCTAATAGCGAGCAAGCAGCTATAGCTAATAGCAAGCAACGATAGCTAATAGCAAACAAGCAGCAATAGCTAATAGTAAGCAAGCAGCTATAGCTAATAGCAAGCAAGCAGCTATAGCTAATAGCAAGCAAGCAACGATAGCAAGCAAGCAGCAATAGCTAATAGCAAGCAGCAAAAGCTAATATCTAGCAAGCAGCTATAGCTAATAGCAAGCAGCTATAGCTAATAGCAAGCAACATTAGCAAGCAGCAATAGCTAATAGCGAGCAAGCAACTATAGCTAATAGCAAGCAAGCAGCAATAGCTAATATCAAGCAAGCAGCTATAGCTAATAGCAAGCAGGCAACGATAGCTAATAGCGAGCAGTAATAGCTAATAGCAAGCAGCAATAGCTAATTGCAAGCAACGATAGCTAATAGCAAGCAAGCAACGATAGCAAGCAAGCAGCAATAGCTAATAGCAAGTAAGCAGCTATAGCTAATCGCAAGCAACGATAGCAAGCAGCAATAGCTAATAGTGAGCAAGCAGCTATAGCCAATAGCAAGCAGGCAACGATAGATAATAGCAAGCAAGCAGCTATTGCTAATAACAAGCAAGCAGCGATAGCTAATAGCAAGCAGTAATAGCTAATAGCAAGCAGCAATAGCTAATTGCAAGCAACGATAGCTAATAGCAAGCAAGCAACGATAGCAAGCAAGCAGCAATAGCTAATAGCAAGCAAGCAGCTATAGCTAATAGCAAGCAGTAATAGCTACGATAGCAAGCAGCAATAGCTAATAGCGAGCAAGATAGCAAGCAAGCAGCAATAGCTAATAGCAAGCAGGCAACAATGGCTAATAGCAAGCAGGCAACGATAGCTAATAGCAAGCAGGCAACGATAGATAATAGCAAGCAAGCAGCTATAGCTAATAGCAAGCAAGCAGCGATAGCTAATAGCGAGCAGTAATAGCTAATAGCAAGCAAGCAGCAATAGCTAATAGCAAGCAGCAATAGCTAACAGCAAGCAACGATAGCTAATAGCAAGCAACTATAGCTAATAGCAAGCAGCTATAGCTAATAGCAAGCAAGCAGCTATAGCTAATAGCAAGCAGCAATAGCTAATAGCATGCAAGCAGCAATAGCTAACAGCAAGCAACAGTCAAAACTGTTCGCTGCTCTGGCCCCCAATGGTGGAACAAACTCCCTCACGACGCCAGGACAGCGGAGTCAATCACCACCTTCCGGAGACACCTGAAACCACACCTCTTTAAGGAATACCTAGGATAGGATAAGTAATCCTTCTCACCCCCCTTTAAGATTTAGATGCACTATTGTAAAGTGACTGTTCTACTGGATGTCATAAGGTGAATGCACCAATTTGTAAGTCGTCTGCTAAATGACTTAAATGTAAATGTAAATAGCTAATAGCAAGCAAGCAGTAATAGCTAATAGCAAGCAAGCAGTAATAGCTAATAGTAAGCAAGCAGTAATAGCTAATAGCAAGCAAGCAGTAATAGGTAATAGCAAGCAGCAATAGCTAATAGCAAGCAAGCAGTAATAGCAAGCAAGCAGTAATAGCTAATAGCAAGCAAGCAGTAATAGATAATAGCAAGCAGCAATAGCTAACAGAAAGCAACAATAGCTAATAGCAAGCAAGCAGCAATAGCTAATAGCAAGCAGCAATAGCTAACAGCAAGCAACGATAGCTAATAGCAAGCAGCTATAGCTAATAGCAAGCAAGCAGCTATAGCTAATAGCAAGCAAGCAGCTATAGCTAATAGCAAGCAGCAATAGCTAATAGCATGCAAGCAGCAATAGCTAATAGCAAGCAGCAATAGCTAACAGCAAGCAACAATAGCTAATAGCAAGCAAGCAGTAATAGCTAATAGCAAGCAAGCAGTAATAGCTAATAGTAAGCACGCAGTAATAGCTAATAGCAAGCAAGCAGTAATAGGTAATAGCAAGCAGCAATAGCTAATAGCAAGCAAGCAGTAATAGCAAGCAAGCAGTAATAGATAATAGCAAGCAAGCAGTAATAGCTAATAGCAAGCAAGCAGTAATAGGTAATAGCAAGCAGCAATAGCTAACAGCAAGCAACAATAGCTAATAGCAAGCAAGCAGCAATAGGTAATAGCAAGCAGTAATAGCTAATAGCAAGCAAGCAGTAATAGCTAATAGCAAGCAAGCAGTAATAGGTAATAGCAAGCAGCAATAGCTAATAGCAAGCAAGCAGCAATAGGTAATAGCAAGCAGTAATAGCTAACAGCAAGCAAACAGTAATAGCTAATAGCAAGCAAGCAGTAATAGGTAATAGCAAGCAGCAATAGCTAACAGCAAGCAACAATAGCTAATAGCAAGCAAGCAGCAATAGGTAATAGCAAGCAGTAATAGCTAATAGCAAGCAAGCAGTAATAGCAAGCAAGCAGTAATAGATAATAGCAAGCAAGCAGTAGTAGGTAATAGCAAGCAGTAATAGCTAATAGCAAGCAAGCAGCAACAACAAAAACAGTGCCACTCACCAGATGATGATCATTTGTAAACAAAGTTTGAAAGTTAAACTTGAAAAGGGTGATGCTAGCAAATTAGCATAGCAAATTAGCAACAACATTCACCTTGTCTTGCTGTCACACCCTGACCATAGAGAGATTTTTATTCTCTTCTTTTTTACCTTTATTTAACCAGGCAAGTCAGTTAAGAACAAATTCTTATTTTCAATGACGGCCTAGGAACAGTGGGTTAACTGCCTGTTCAGGGGCAGAACGACGGATTTTGTACCTTGTCAGCTCAGGGATTTACAACCTTTCGGTTACTAGTGGTCCTTCTGTAGCTCAGTTGGTAGAGCATGGCGCTTGTAACGCCAGGGTAGTGGGTTCGATTCCCGGGACCACCCATACGTAGAATGTATGCACAAGTGACTGTAAGTCGCTTTGGATAAAAGCGTCTGCTAAATGGCATATATTATTATTATTATTATTATTATTATTAGTCCAATGCTCTAACCACTAGGCTACCCTGCCGCCCCAGGTCGGGGTGTGACTAGGGTGGGTCATCTAGGTGATTATGTTTCTATGTTGGCCTGGTATGGTTCCCAATCAGAGGCAGCTGTTTATCATTGTCTCTAATTGGGGATCATATCTAGGCAGCCATTTCCCCTTTGTGCTTTGTGGGATCTTGACCATGTATAGTTAGTTGCCTGTGAGCACTATAGCAGCTTCATGTTTCATGTTTCGTTTTGCATTTATTGTTTTCTTTGAGTTTCACTTCAAAATAAAGAGGATGGAACCATACCACGCTGCATCATGGTCCACTCATTGACACTTGCTCGTGCTTCTTTTTTGGGGCGGATTTTAGGGCAGACTAAAACCAGTTACTACCACCCGCTGAATATCAGCATGATATTATGTATTATGAATGAATTACGTCTTGTGCTCAGTAGTGACATGTCTAGGCCTAAACAGACGCAGGGAGATCTAGAGAGGGACTTGTAGAGACACCAGTCTAGGACGTGAGGAACAACACACACATTCAATTGACCTATAGAGCTGAACTTATGTGATACGGGTTAAATCAAGACCGAAATTACCACGAGAACAAAAACAACTAACTTTGGATGCTGGTAGGTATTGTAATACTGTTAATGTTTCAGAGACAGATTCAGGCTACAAAATAACCCACATGTAAGCTGTAATTCTTCATTAAAAGTATATATATATGTATTTTGTTGTTGCTTTTATCTCATGTATTCCTGCCTGCTAGAACATAAACCTCATACCAAAACACAGAATACAGTGTAAATGTATTTAATGTAAAACAGACAAACATTTAAAACAACTGGGTACGATACATAAAATGATTAACTAATTATTATGGCCATTACCATTGAGACGTGCTGAAGATAAGGAAAATTCTCGAAGCTGACTTTGGACAAATTAACAAATTGTGTATGCACCATTTCTGAAAAACACAAAGGAATGCATTTGTTAAAGGGATAGACAAAATGTAACGTAACGTTATTTTCGATTGACCTTTTAGTTGTAGCTGATTCACCAAAACTTTATTTCCTGAGTGCTTAATAAGCATGTTTGTCTTGTCAGAAGTTCCACAGAGCCCCCCCCCCCATACACGATGCATCAGAGCCCCCCCCATACACGATGCATCAGAGCCCCCATACACGATGCATCAGAGCCCCCCATACATGATCCATCAGAGCCCCCCATACATGATGCATCAGAGCCCCCATACACGATGCATCAGGGCCCCCCATACACGATGCATCAGAGCCCCCATACACAATGCATCGGAGCCCCCATACACGATGCATCAGAGCCCCCATACACGATGCATCAGAGCCCCCCATACACGATGCATCAGAGCCCCCATACACGATGCATCAGAGCCCCCATACACGATGCATCAGAGCCCCCCGCATACACGATGCATCAGAGCCCCCCATACACGATGCATCAGAGCCTCCCCCCATACATGATGCATCAGAGCCCCCATACACGATGCATCAGAGCCCCCCATACACGATGCATCAGAGCCCCCCATACACGATGCATCAGAGCCCCCCATACACAATGCATCAGAGCCCCCCATACACGATGCATCAGAGCCCCCATACACAATGCATCAGAGCCCCCCATACATGATGCATCAGAGCCCCCATACATGATGCATCAGAGCCCCCATACACAATGCATCAGAGCCTCCCCCATACACGATGCATCAGAGCCCCCATACACGATGCATCAAAGCCCCCATACATGATGCATCAGAGCCCCCTCCATACACGATAAATCAGAGCCCCCATACACGATGCATCAGAGCCCCCATACACAATGCATCAAAGCCCCATACATGATGCATCAGAGCCCCCTCCATACACGATAAATCAGAGCCCCCATACATGATGCATCAGAGCCCCCATACACGATGCATCAGAACCCCCCATACATGATGCATCAGAGCCCCCATACACGATGCATCAGAGCCCCCATACACGATGCATCAGAGCCCCACCCATACATGATGCATCAGAGCCCCCATACACGATGCATCAGAGCCCCCATACACGATGCATCAGAGCCCCACCCATACACGATGCATCAGAGCCCCCCATACACGATGCATCAGAGCCCCCATACACGATGCATCAGAGCCCCCATACACGATGCATCAGAGCCCCCATACACGATGCATCAGAGCCCCCATACACGATGCATCAGAGCCCCCCATACACGATGCATCAGAGCCCCCCATACACGATGCATCAGAGCCTCCCATACACGATAAATCAGAGCCCCCATACACGATGCATCAGAGCCCCCCATACATGATGCATCAGAGCCCCCCATACACGATGCATCAGAGCCCCCCATACACGATGCATCAGAGCCCCCATACATGATGCATCAGAGCCCCCCATACACGATGCATCAGAGCCCCCATACACGATGCATCAGAGCCCCCCATACACGATGCATCAGAGCCCCCCATACACGATGCATCAGAGCCCCCATACACGATGCATCAGAGCCCCCCATACACGATGCATCAGAGCCCCATACACGATGCATCAGAGCCTCCCCATACATGATGCATCAGAGCCCCCCCCCATACACGATGCATCAGAGCCCCCCATACATGATGCATCAGAGCCCCCATACACAATGCATCAAAGCCCCCCATACATGATGCATCAGAGCCCCCATACACAATGCATCAAAGCCCCCCCATACATGATGCATCAGAGCCCCCCATACACGATGCATCAGAGCCCCCATACACGATGCATCAGAGCCCCCCATACACGATGCATCAGAGCCCCCCATACACAATGCATCAGAGCCTCCCCCATACACGATGCATCAGAGCCCCCCCATACACGATGCATCAAAGCCCCCATACATGATGCATCAGAGCCCCCTCCATACACGATAAATCAGAGCCCCCATACACGATGCATCAGAGCCCCCATACACGATGCATCAGAGCCCCCCATACATGATGCATCAGAGCCCCCTCCATACACGATAAATCAGAGCCCCCATACACGATGCATCAGAGCCCCCCATACACAATGCATCAAAGCCCCCCATACATGATGCATCAGAGCCCTCCATACACAATAAATCAGAGCCCCCATACATGATGCATCAGAGCCCCCATACATGATGCATCAGAGCCCCCATACATGATGCATCAGAGCCTCCCCCATACACGATGCATCAGAGCCCCCATACACGATGCATCAAAGCCCCCCATACATGATGCATCAGAGCCCTCCATACACGATAAATCAGAGCCCCCCATACACGATGCATCAGAGCCCCCCATACACAATGCATCAAAGCCCCCATACATGATGCATCAGAGCCCCCTCCATACACGATAAATCAGAGCCCCATACACGATGCATCAGAGCCCCCCATACACGATGCATCAGAGCCCCCCATACATGATGCATCAGAGCCCCCATACACGATGCATCAGAGCCCCCATACACGATGCATCAGAGCCCCACCATACACGATGCATCAGAGCCCCCATACACGATGCATCAGAGCCCCCATACACGATGCATCAGAGCCCCCCATACACGATGCATCAGAGCCCCCATACACGATGCATCAGAGCCCCCATACACGATGCATCAGAGCCCCCCATACACGATGCATCAGAGCCCCCATACACGATGCATCAGAGCCCCCCCATACACGATGCATCAGAGCCTCCCATACACGATAAATCAGAGCCCCCATACACGATGCATCAGAGCCTCCCATACACGATGCATCAGAGCCCCCATACACGATGCATCAGAGCCCCATACACGATGCATCAGAGCCCCCCATACACGATGCATCAGAGCCCCCCATACACGATAAATCAGAGCCCCCCATACACGATGCATCAGAGCCCCCTCACATACACGATGCATCAGAGCCCCATACACGATGCATCAGAGCCCCCCATACACGATGCATCAGAGCCCCCCATACATGATGCATCAGAGCCCCCATACACGATGCATCAGAGCCCCCATACACGATGCATCAGAGCCCCCATACACGATGCATCAGAGCCTCCCCCCATACATGATGCATCAGAGCCCCCATACACGATGCATCAGAGCCCCCCATACACGATGCATCAGAGCCCCCATACACAATGCATCAGAGCCCCCCATACATGATGCATCAGAGCCCCCCATACACGATGCATCAGAGCCCCCATACATGATGCATCAGAGCCCCCATACACAATGCATCAAAGCCCCCATACATGATGCATCAGAGCCCCCATACACGATGCATCAAAGCCCCCCATACATGATGCATCAGAGCCTCCTATACACGATGCATCAGAGCCCCCATACACGATGCATCAGAGCCCCATACATGATGCATCAGAGCCCCCTCCATACACGATAAATCAGAGCCCCCATACACGATGCATCAGAGCCCCCCATACACGATGCATCAAAGCCCCCCATACATGATGCATCAGAGCCCCCTCCATACACGATAAATCAGAGCCCCCATACACGATGCATCAGAGCCCCCATACACAATGCATCAAAGCCCCCCATACATGATGCATCAGAGCCCCCTCCATACACGATAAATCAGAGCCCCCATACATGATGCATCAGAGCCCCCCATACACGATGCATCAGAACCCCCCCATACATGATGCATCAGAGCCCCCCATACACGATGCATCAGAGCCCCCATACACGATGCATCAGAGCCCCACCCATACATGATGCATCAGAGCCCCCCATACACGATGCATCAGAGCCCCCCATACACGATGCATCAGAGCCCCACCCATACACGATGCATCAGAGCCCCCCATACACGATGCATCAGAGCCCCCCATACACGATGCATCAGAGCCCCCATACACGATGCATCAGAGCCCCCATACACGATGCATCAGAGCCCCCATACACGATGCATCAGAGCCCCCATACACGATGCATCAGAGCCCCCCATACACGATGCATCAGAGCCCCCATACACGGCGATGCATCAGAGCCCCCCATACACGATGCATCAGAGCCCCCCATACACGATGCATCAGAGCTCCCCCATACACGATGCATCAGAGCCCCATACACATACACGATGCATCAGAGCCCCCATACACGATGCATCAGAGCCCCCATACACGATGCATCAGAGCCCCCCCATACACGATGCATCAGAGCCCCATACACGATGCATCACACCATACACGATGCATCAGAGCCTCCCATACACGATAAATCAGAGCCCCACATACACGATGCATCAGAGCCCCCATACACGATGCATCAGAGCCCCCCATACACGATGCATCAGAGCCCCCCATACACGATGCATCAGAGCCCCCCATACATGATGCATCAGAGCCCCATACACGATGCATCAGAGCGATGCATCAGAGCCCCCCATACACGATGCATCAGAGCCCCCATACACGATGCATCAGAGCCCCCCATACACGATGCATCAGAGCCCCCCATACACGATGCATCAGAGCCCCCCATACACGATGCATCAGAGCCCCCCCCATACATGATGCATCAGAGCCCCCCATACACGATGCATCAGAGCCCCCATACATGATGCATCAGAGCCCCCATACACAATGCATCAAAGCCCCCCCATACATGATGCATCAGAGCCCCCATACACAATGCATCAAAGCCCCATACATGATGCATCAGAGCCCCCCATACACGATGCATCAGAGCCCCCCATACACGATGCATCAGAGCCCCCCATACACGATGCATCAGAGCCCCCCATACACAATGCATCAAAGCCCCCCATACACGATGCATCAGAGCCCCTCCATACACGATAAATCAGAGCCCCCCATACACGAAGCATCAGAGCCCCCATACACAATGCATCAAAGCCCCATACATGATGCATCAGAGCCCTCCATACACGATAAATCAGAGCCCCCATACATGATGCATCAGAGCCCCCATCGATAAATCACATACACGATGCATCAGAGCCCCCCATACACGATGCATCAGAGCCCCCCATACACGATGCATCAGAGCCCCCCATACACAATGCATCAAAGCCCCCCCATACATGATGCATCAGAGCCCCCCATACATGATGCATCAGAGCCCCCATACATGATGCATCAGAGCCCCCCATACATGATGCATCAGAGCCCCCTCCATACACGATAAATCAGAGCCCCCATACATGATGCATCAGAGCCCCCCATACACGATGCATCAGAGCCCATACACGATGCATCAGAGCCCCCCATACACGATGCATCAGAGCCCCCCCATACACGATGCATCAGAGCCCCCATACACGATGCATCAGAGCCCCCATACACGATGCATCAGAGCCCCCCATACACGATGCATCAGAGCCCCCATACACGATGCATCAGAGCCCCCATACACGATGCATCAGAGCCCCCATACACGATGCATCAGAGCCCCCATACACGATGCATCAGAGCCCCCCATACACGATGCATCAGAGCCTCCCATACACGATGCATCAGAGCCCCATACACGATGCATCAGAGCCCCCATACACGATGCATCAGAGCCCCCCATACACGATGCATCAGAGCCCCCATACACGATGCATCAGAGCCCCCCATACACGATGCATCAGAGCCCCCCATACACGATAAATCAGAGCCCCCATACACGATGCATCAGAGCCCCCATACACGATGCATCAGAGCCCCCCATACACGATGCATCAGAGCCCCCATACACGATGCATCAGAGCCCCCATACATGATGCATCAGAGCCCCCCATACACGATGCATCAGAGCCCCCCATACACGATGCATCAGAGCCCCCCATACATGATGCATCAGAGCCCCCCATACACAATGCATCAGAGCCCCCCATACATGATGCATCAGAGCTCCCCCATACACGATGCATCAGAGCCCCCCATACATGATGCATCAGAGCCCCCATACACGATGCATCAGAGCCCCCCATACATGATGCATCAGAGCCCCCCATACACAATGCATCAAAGCCCCCATACATGATGCATCAGAGCCCCCATACACAATGCATCAAAGCCCCCCCATACATGATGCATCAGAGCCCCCCATACACGATGCATCAGAGCCCCCCATACACGATGCATCAGAGCCCCCCATACACGATGCATCAGAGCCCCCATACACAATGCATCAAAGCCCCCATACACGATGCATCAGAGCCCCCTCCATACACGATAAATCAGAGCCCCCATACACGAAGCATCAGAGCCCCCATACACAATGCATCAAAGCCCCCATACATGATGCATCAGAGCCCCCCTCCATACACGATAAATCAGAGCCCCCATACATGATGCATCAGAGCCCCCCATACACGATGCATCAGAGCCCCCATACACGATGCGTCAGAGCCCCCCATACACGATGCATCAGAGCCCCCATACACAATGCATCAAAGCCCCCCATACATGATGCATCAGAGCCCCCCCATACATGATGCATCAGAGCCCCCATACATGATGCATCAGAGCCCCCATACATGATGCATCAGAGCCCCCTCCATACACGATAAATCAGAGCCCCCATACATGATGCATCAGAGCCCCCCATACACGATGCATCAGAGCCCCCATACACGATGCATCAGAGCCCCCCATACACGATGCATCAGAGCCCCCCATACACAATGCATCAAAGCCCCCCATACATGATGCATCAAAGCCCCCATACACGATAAATCAGAGCCCCCATACACGATGCATCAGAACCCCCCCCCATACATGATGCATCAGAGCCCCCCATACACGATGCATCAGAGCCCCCATACACGATGCATCAGAGCCCCCATACATGATGCATCAGAGCCCCCCATACACGATGCATCAGAACCCCCCATACATGATGCATCAGAGCCCCCATACACGATGCATCAGAGCCCCCCATACACGATGCATCAGAGCCCCCATACACGATGCATCAGAGCCCTCCCATACATGATGCATCAGAGCACCCCCCATACACGATGCATCAGAGCCCCCATACACGATGCATCAGAGCCCCCATACACGATGCATCAGAGCCCCCCATACACGATGCCTCAGAGCCCCCATACACGATGCATCAGAGCCCCCCATACACGATGCATCAGAGCCCCCATACACGATGCATCAGAGCCCCCATACACGATGAATCAGAGCCCCCCATACACGATAAATCAGAGCCCCCATACACGATGCATCAGAGCCCCCGCCCCCATACACGATGCATCAGAGCCCCCATACACGATGCATCAGAGCCCTCCATACACGATGCATCAGAGCCCCCATACACAATGCATCAGAGCCTCCCCCATACACAATGCATCAGAGCCCCCCATACACAATGCATCAGAGCCCCCATACACAATGCATCAGAGCCTCCCCCCATACACGATGCATCAGAGCCCCCATACATGATGCATCAGAGCCCCCCATACACAATGCATCAAAGCCCCCCCCCACACATGATGCATCAGAGCCCCCTCCATACACGATAAATCAGAGCCCCCCATACACGATGCATCAGAGCCCCCCATACACGATGCATCAGAGCCCCCCCATACACGATGCATCAGAGCCCCCATACATGATGCATCAGAGCCCCCATACACGATGCATCAGAGCCCCCATACACGATGCATCAGAGCCCCCCATACATGATGCATCAGAGCCCCCATACACAATGCATCAGAGCCTCCCCCCATACACAATGCATCAGAGCCCCCCCATACACAATGCATCAGAGCCCCCCATACACAATGCATCAGAGCCTCCCCCATACACGATGCATCAGAGCCCCCCATACATGATGCATCAGAGCCCCCATACACAATGCATCAAAGCCCCACACATGATGCATCAGAGCCCCCTCCATACACGATAAATCAGAGCCCCCATACACGATGCATCAGAGCCCCCCATACACGATGCATCAGAGCCCCATACACGATGCATCAGAGCCCCCATACATGATGCATCAGAGCCCCCATACACGATGCATCAGAGCCCCCCATACATGATGCATCAGAGCCCCCCATACACGATGCATCAGAGCCCCCATACACGATGCATCAGAGCCCCCATACATGATGCATCAGAGCCCCCCATACATGATGCATCAGAGCCCCCATACACGATGCATCAGAGCCCCCATACACGATGCATCAGAGCCCCCATACACGATGCATCAGAGCCCCCATACATGATGCATCAGAGCCTCCCCCATACACGATGCATCAGAGCCCCCATACACGATGCATCAGAGCCCCATACACAATGCATCAAAGCCCCCATACATGATGCATCAGAGCCCCCATACACGATGCATCAGAGCCCCCCATACATGATGCATCAGAGCCCCCATACACGATGCATCAGAGCCCCCCATACACGATGCATCAGAGCCCCCATACATGATGCATCAGAGCCCCCCATACATGATGCATCAGAGCCCCCCATACACGATGCATCAGAGCCCCATACACGATGCATCAGAGCCCCCATACACGATGCATCAGAGCCCCCATACACGATGCATCAGAGCCCCCATACACGATGCATCAGAGCCCCCCATACACGATGCATCAGAGCCCCCCATACACGATGCATCAGAGCCCCCTCCATAAACGATAAATCAGAGCCCCCATACACGATAAATCAGAGCCCCCATACACGATGCATCAGAGCCCCCCCATACACGATGCATCAGAGCCCCCATACACGATGCATCAGAGCCCCCCATACACGATGCATCAGAGCCCCCATACACGATGCATCAGAGCCCCCCATACACGATGCATCAGAGCCCCCATACATGATGCATCAGAGCCCCCCCCATACACGATGCATCAGAGCCCCATACACGATGCATCAGAGCCCCCCATACACGATGCATCAGAGCCCCCCCCATACACGATGCATCAGAGCCCCCATACACGATGCAGAGCCCCCCATACATGATGCATCAGAGCCCCCATACACGATGCATCAGAGCCCCCATACACGATGCATCAGAGCCCCCCATACACGATGCATCAGAGCCCCCATACACGATGCATCAGAGCCCCCCATACACGATGCATCAGAGCCCCCATACACAATGCATCAGAGCCCCCCATACACGATGCATCAGAGCCCCATACACGATGCATCAGAGCCCCCATACACGATGCATCAGAGCCCCCCATACACGATGCATCAGAGCCCCCATACATGATGCATCAGAGCCCCCCATACACGATGCATCAGAGCCCCCATACATGATGCATCAGAGCCCCATACATGATGCATCAGAGCCCCCCCATACACGATGCATCAGAGCCCCCATACATGATGCATCAGAGCCCCCCATACACGATGCATCAGAGCCCCCATACACGATGCATCAGAGCCCCCATACACGATGCATCAGAGCCCCCATACATGATGCATCAGAGCCCCCATACATGATGCATCAGAGCCCCCCATACATGATGCATCAGAGCCCCATACATGATGCATCAGAGCCCCCATACACGATGCATCAGAGCCCCCATACATGATGCATCAGAGCCCCCATACATGATGCATCAGAGCCCCCATACACGATGCATCAGAGCCCCCCATACACGATGCATCAGAGCCCCCATACACGATGCATCAGAGCCCCCATACATGATGCATCAGAGCCCCCCATACATGATGCATCAGAGCCCCATACATGATGCATCAGAGCCCCCATACATGATGCATCAGAGCCCCCATACACGATGCATCAGAGCCCCCATACATGATGCATCAGAGCCCCCATACATGATGCATCAGAGCCCCCATACATGATGCATCAGAGCCCCCATACATGATGCATCAGAGCCCCCATACATGATGCATCAGAGCCCCCATACACGATGCATCAGAGCCCCCATACATGATGCATCAGAGCCCCCATACATGATGCATCAGAGCCCCATACATGATGCATCAGAGCCCCCCATACATGATGCATCAGAGCCCCCATACATGATGCATCAGAGCCCCCCATACATGATGCATCAGAGCCCTATACATGATGCATCAGAGCCCCATACATGATGCATCAGAGCCCCATACATGATGCATCAGAGCCCCCATACATGATGCATCAGAGCCCCCATACATGATGCATCAGAGCCCCCATACACGATGCATCAGAGCCCCCATACATGATGCATCAGAGCCCCCATACATGATGCATCAGAGCCCCCATACATGATGCATCAGAGCCCCCATACATGATGCATCAGAGCCCCCCATACATGATGCATCAGAGCCCCCCATACATGATGCATCAGAGCCCCCATACATGATGCATCAGAGCCCCCCATACATGATGCATCAGAGCATCATCTCATACATGATGCATCAGAGCCCCCATACATGATGCATCAGAGCCCCCATACATGATGCATCAGAGCCCCCCATACATGATGCATCAGAGCCCCCATACATGATGCATCAGAGCCCCCATACATGATGCATCAGAGCCCCCATACATGATGCATCAGAGCCCCCATACATGATGCATCAGAGCCCCCATACATGATGCATCAGAGCCCCCCATACATGATGCATCAGAGCCCCCATACATGATGCATCAGAGCCCCCATACATGATGCATCAGAGCCCCCATACATGATGCATCAGAGCCCCCATACATGATGCATCAGAGCCCCCCATACATGATGCATCAGAGCCCCCCATACATGATGCATCAGAGCCCCCCATACATGATGCATCAGAGCCCCCATACATGATGCATCAGAGCCCCCCATACATGATGCATCAGAGCCCCCATACATGATGCATCAGAGCCCCCATACATGATGCATCAGAGCCCCCATACATGATGCATCAGAGCCCCCATACATGATGCATCAGAGCCCCCATACATGATGCATCAGAGCCCCCCATACATGATGCATCAGAGCCCCCATACATGATGCATCAGAGCCCCCCATACATGATGCATCAGAGCCCCCCCATACATGATGCATCAGAGCCCCCATACATGATGCATCAGAGCCCCCCATACATGATGCATCAGAGCCCCATACATGATGCATCAGAGCCCCCATACATGATGCATCAGAGCCCCCATACATGATGCATCAGAGCCCCCATACATGATGCATCAGAGCCCCCCATACATGATGCATCAGAGCCCCCCATACATGATGCATCAGAGCCCCCATACATGATGCATCAGAGCCCCCCATACATGATGCATCAGAGCCCCCCATACATGATGCATCAGAGCCCCCCATACATGATGCATCAGAGCCCCCATACATGATGCATCAGAGCCCCCATACATGATGCATCAGAGCCCCCCATACATGATGCATCAGAGCCCCCATACATGATGCATCAGAGCCCCCATACATGATGCATCAGAGCCCCCCATACATGATGCATCAGAGCCCCCATACATGATGCATCAGAGCCCCCATACATGATGCATCAGAGCCCCCCATACATGATGCATCAGAGCCCCCATACATGATGCATCAGAGCCCCCATACATGATGCATCAGAGCCCCCCATACATGATGCATCAGAGCCCCCCCATACATGATGCATCAGAGCCCCCATACATGATGCATCAGAGCCCCCATACATGATGCATCAGAGCCCCCATACATGATGCATCAGAGCCCCCCCATACATGATGCATCAGAGCCCCCATACATGATGCATCAGAGCCCCCCATACATGATGCATCAGAGCCCCCCATACATGATGCATCAGAGCCCCCCATACATGATGCATCAGAGCCCCCCATACATGATGCATCAGAGCCCCCATACACGATGCATCAGAGCCCCCCATACACGATGCATCAGAGCCCCCATACACGATGCATCAGAGCCCCCCCATCAGAGCCCCCATACACGATGCATCAGAGCCCCCATACACGATGCATCAGAGCCCCCCATACACGATGCATCAGAGCCCCCATACACGATGCATCAGAGCCCCCATACACGATGCATCAGAGCCCCCCATACACGATGCATCAGAGCCCCCATACACGATGCATCAGAGCCCCCCATACACGATGCATCAGAGCCCCCCATACACTATGCATCAGAGCCCCCCATACACGATGCATCAGAGCCCCCATACACGATGCATCAGAGCCCCCATACACGATGCATCAGAGCCCCCCATACACGATGCATCAGAGCCCCCCCATACACGATGCATCAGAGCCCCCATACACGATGCATCAGAGCCCCCATACACGATGCATCAGAGCCCCCCATACACGATGCATCAGAGCCCCCATACACGATGCATCAGAGCCCCCCCATACACGATGCATCAGAGCCCCCATACACGATGCATCAGAGCCCCCATACACGATGCATCAGAGCCCCCCATACACGATGCATCAGAGCCCCCCATACACGATGCATCAGAGCCCCCCATACACGATGCATCAGAGCCCCCCATACACGATGCATCAGAGCCCCCCATACACGATGCATCAGAGCCCCCCATACACGATGCATCAGAGCCCCCCATACACGATGCATCAGAGCCCCCATACACGATGCATCAGAGCCCCCCATACACGATGCATCAGAGCCCCCCATACACGATGCATCAGAGCCCCCCATACACGATGCATCAGAGCCCCCCATACACGATGCATCAGAGCCCCCCCCATACACGATGCATCAGAGCCCCCATACACGATGCATCAGAGCCCCCCATACACGATGCATCAGAGCCCCCCATACACGATGCATCAGAGCCCCCCATACACGATGCATCAGAGCCCCCATACACGATGCATCAGAGCCCCCCCATACACGATGCATCAGAGCCCCCATACACGATGCATCAGAGCCCCCCCATACACGATGCATCAGAGCCCCCCATACACGATGCATCAGAGCCCCCATACACAGATGCATCAGAGCCCCCATACACGATGCATCAGAGCCCCCATACACGATGCATCAGAGCCCCCCCATACACGATGCATCAGAGCCCCCCATACACGATGCATCAGAGCCCCCCATACACGATGCATCAGAGCCCCCCCATACACGATGCATCACAACAATACATTTCACAAGTGCAATGAAGGGACTTTCAGAAATTGCAATGCAGTATGGGACATCACATGGAATCTAGGGCTTCTGGTCAGTTACCTCTGATTTTCTGGAGCGTCATCATAGCTGGTTCCCTAAGTTCAGCCACTAGTCTTTGAACAACGCGTTTAAATACCATGTAGTTAGTGAATCCTGGCAGCTCACTTCCCCTGTGCTTCAGATCATATTCATCCACCACTTGTTGCACTACTTCGTGGTCTAAATTGAGAGAGAAAAAAAGAGAGATTTAGAGAAATTGTTAAATGTTAATCATTTTGGAAAATATAATCGATTATAATTACTTTTTGTATGACGTTGCTATTAGTATAATAACAATAATATTGTGATGGATTAATTCTGTTGTACACAGTGGTGTAGTAGAGGATAGGTGGCCCGTAGGTGGCGTTTACAGACCTATCTCAGAAAAATGCTTTGAAAATACAAGGGACATTTTTTTTCTTCACCGCGAACAGCGATCAATGTTTACTCACCAATTTATTTTTGTGCATCTTACTGGTTGTGTGTCTTACACAGTTAACAATACTAGTGTACATATCTGTGTACGTGTACTGTAGTATCAGTACAAGTTATGGATATAGACATGTTGAGCAATAGCCTGTCTATTCAAAAGTGTACCTACAATTTGGCTTGGCGTTTTTTGAAGACATTTCATCCATTCTGCAAATTCACTTCGCACATGAGGACAAATAGATTTTCCTCGACAATATTATCCCCTGTGGACAGATGAGTAATAATCTTCTCATTGATCTCTGTTATGATCTGAAGGGAGAAAAATAACAGAAACCACTTCTGACTCCTCTGTAGTTCACATTTAATCCTCTTTTAAAGAGCTAAAGTTAGTTATAGTATTACTTTTAGTAACAATGTTTTTTTTTTTTTTTTTAATTTAAACTTGATTTAACTAGGCAAGTCAGTTAAAGAACAAATTCTTATTTACAATGACATCCTACCAAAAGTCAAAATACCTCCTGCGGGGACAGGGGCTGGGATTTAAAATAAATAAATAAATATATATATATATATGTAAAAATATAGGACAAAACACACATCATGACAAGAGAGACTACACAACATTACATAAAGAGAGACCTAAGACAACAACATAGCAAGGCAGCAACACTTGGCAACACAGCATGGTAGCAACACAACATAACAACAACATGGTAGCAACACAACATGACAACAACATGGTAGCAACACAACATGACAACAACATGGTAGCAACACAACATGACAACAACATGGTAGCAACATAACATCACAACAACATGGTAGCAACACAACATCAAAACAACATGGTAGCAACACAACATGACAACAACATGGTAGCAACACAACATGACAACAACATGGTAGTAACACAACATGACAACAACATGGTAGCAACACAACATGACAACAACATGGTAGCAACACAACATGACAACAACATGGCAGCAACACAACATGGTAGCAACACAACATGACAACAACATGGTAGCAATACAACATGACAACAACATGGTAGCAACACAACATGACAACAACATGGTAGCAACACAACATGACAACAGCATGGTAGCAACACAACATGACAACAACATGGTAGCAACACAACATAACAACAACATGGTAGCAACACAACATAACAACAACATGGTAGCAACACAACATGACAACAACATGGTAGCAACACAACATAACAACAACATGGTAGCAACACAACATGACAACAACATGGTAGCAACACAACATAACAACAACATGGTAGCAACACAACATGACAACAACATGGTAGCAACACAACATGACAACAACATGGTAGCAACACATGACAACAACATGGTAGCAACACAACATGACAACAACATGGTAGCAACACATCACAACAACATGGTAGCAACACAACATCACAACAACATGGTAGCAACACATCACAACAACATGGTAGCAACACAACATCACAACAACATGGTAGCAACACAACATCACAACAACATGGTAGCAACACATGACAACAACATGGTAGCAACACAACATGACAACAACATGGTAGCAACACATCACAACAACATGGTAGCAACACAACATCACAACAACATGGTAGCAACACAACATGACAACAACATGGTAGCAACACAACATGACAACAACATGGTAGCAACACAACATCACAACAACATGGTAGCAACACAACATCACAACAACATGGTAGCCGTACAAAACATGGTAAATTGTAATGTTTTAAATTGGAGCAATAATATTGACAACGTTGTGTTATTTGTATGGAGAAAAAAATACTTTACTCCTACTAATGGTGTGTTTGAATCCTTTTCTGGGGAACTCGTTGGTGAATGCATTCGAGTGCTTTTGAAGTCGGAAAAACAATGAAACCAAAAAGATTTGAACTAGATTTGAGCTAGATGCCTAAGCTAGCTAACATTGCTAATAATATTAGCTTGCTTATGTTGACATTGGGTCAAACTAGATACATTGTCCACATTATTGGGGTTGTCAATATTGTAACGACCCTGGGTTTATAAGCGCGGAAATCGATCCTGCGTCCTTGTGAGAGTAACGCAAAATTAACACAATCAACACCATAGAAAATAATATTGTAATATAAGGTGTTTATTTTTAGTGCACCCCTACACTGCTCATAATAAAACGCGCCGGCCAAGTAATATGTTATATTACTGTATACTCCTGAAGAATCAATGGGCACCATTGGATTGGTTGAAATTGAACTGACCATTGAACAGTAGGAAATATACCAGATGTGCTTTATGTTAGTTAACATAGACTTAACATTTGGGAGACGGAAAAAACAATAAGTATATTTAAGACGTCATAGTATCGGTGGAGACAGGAAAAAATATGTATATTTATTATGATGTCATAGTATAGGTGGAGACGGGAAAAAATATGTATATTTATTATGATGTCATAGTATAGGTGGAGACGGGGAAAAAATATGTATATTTATTATGATGTCATAGTATAGGTGGAGACGGGAAAAAATATGTATATTTATTATGATGTCATAGTATAGGTGGAGACGGGAAAAAATATGTATATTTATTATGATGTCATAGTATCGGTGGAGAAGGGAAAAAAATATGTATATTTATTATGATGTCATAGTATAGGTGGAGACAGGAAAAAAATATGTATATTTATTATGATGTCATAGTATAGGTGGAGACGGGAAAAAATATGTATATTTATTATGATGTCATAGTATAGGTGGAGACAGGAAAAAATATGTATATTTATGATGTCATAGTATAGGTGGAGACAGGAAAAAATATGTATATTTATTATGATGTCATAGTATAGGTGGAGACAGGAAAAAATATGTATATTTATGATGTCATAGTATAGGTGGAGACAGGAAAAAATATGTATATTTATTATGATGTCATAGTATAGGTGGAGACAGGAAAAAATATGTATATTTATTATGATGTCATAGTATAGGTGGAGACAGGAAAAAATATGTATATTTATGATGTCATAGTATAGGTGGAGACAGGAAAAAATATGTATATTTATTATGATGTCATAGTATAGGTGGAGACAGGAAAAAATATGTATATTTATGATGTCATAGTATAGGTGGAGACAGGAAAAAATATGTATATTTATGATGTCATAGTAACGTTGGAGAATATTGCACAGAGAAGAATCTTCCAAAGTTGATACAGGTGAAAGACAGAGAAAGGTGAATGGTTACTTACACCAACGAGGAACTCCTTCCTTTCTGCAAAGGTCTGACGGAGGCCCACCCTCACACTCTACCAACGCCTTCCTCACGTTCCACAGCTGCTTTTTAATCTGCTTTGACATATCTGGTAGGGATTTCTGACCCCCCCAAAAAAACGAAACAAATACACAACTTAAACAGGCTGTCAGACACCAGACCTGGGGTGTACATGAGGCATACGGTAAAGGACAGATGATCGAATGATAATAGCACGTGGTTGGACTAACTTTGATGTGGCTGACCAGGGTATAGGTTAGCTTTGTGGCTAGGTGCTTGGTGGTTGCCCTTTCCTCAAGCAGGAGGGATCTATACATTGAAAAGGAGAGGAATTTAAATAACACGTTTTAATGTGTTACAAAAATGTGATCACAGTAATATGGCAACATGTACAGTTGGGTCCACAATTATTGGCATCCTTGATAAATTTGAGCAAAATAGGCCGTGTAAAGTATATAATACAAAATACTGAGCTATATTGTATGCTAAAAATAATGAACATTATATTTTATACTAACCCAATTGCTCAAAAAATATATATTTTGTTTAATAAGTAAAAACATGTTTTTCAAAATTACTGGCACCCCTGTTTTCAATACCTCACCTTGCCAGGATAATGGCACTGAGCCTTTTTCTCAAATGTGTCTTGGGAATGGAGAACAGATTAGGAGGGAGGGGTCTTAGACCATTCCTCCATACAGAATCTTTCCAGATCCTTGATATCCTCTGGTCTGCCCTTATAGACTGCCCTCTTCAATTCAAACCACAGGTTTTCAATGAGGTTCAAGTCAGGAGACTGAGGTGGATATTGCAAAATGTGTATTTTTGGGTCAATTAATAATTTCTTTGTGGATTTTGATGTGTCCTTGGGGTTATTGTCTTGCTGGAATATCCACTTGGGGACAAGATTCAGCCTCCTGGCATAGGCAACCAGGTGTCTGGCCAAAATGTCCTGGTACTTGGTAAAGTTCATGATGCCATTGACCATAACGTGGGTTTTAAGTACCATTGAGACTTGTCGCAAGTGGATCTTCCAGCAAGACAATAAGTTGAAAGTCATTGCTTGCTATTTAAAAGGTTTTAATGGTTAATCATAGCATAATGCATTTGAAAAACAACAACAATTCAAATGTACTTTACAAAACGCTACAGGCTACCGTAGGTACTATCAAATGCCTTGTACATCTGAGCAGTGGTCTGGTACGGGGTACTTCCTGTATATAGCTCCACATTGATCTGGTACTTCCTGTATATAGCTCCACATTGATCTGGTACTGGTACGTCCTGTATATAGCTCCACATTGATCTGGTACTTCCTGTATATAGCTCCACATTGATCTGGTACTGGTACTTCCTGTATATAGCTCCACATTGATCTGGTACTTCCTGTATATAGCTCCAAATTGATCTGGTACTGGTACTCCCTGTATATAGCTGCACATTGATCTGGTACTGGTACTCCCTGTATATAGCTCCACATTGATCTGGTACTGGTACGTCCTTTATATAGCTCCACATTGATCTGGTACTTCCTGTATATAGCTCCACATTGATCTGGTACTGGTACGTCCTGTATATAGCTCCACATTGATCTGGTACTTCCTGTATATAGCTCCAAATTGATCTGGTATTGGTACTCTCTGTATATAGCTCCACATTGATCTGATACTCCCTGTATAT
Organism: Oncorhynchus keta; assembly: GCF_023373465.1. NCBI lineage: Eukaryota > Metazoa > Chordata > Actinopteri > Salmoniformes > Salmonidae > Oncorhynchus > Oncorhynchus keta. The sequence continues at coordinate 44,052,777 of NC_068445.1, read as the reverse complement.
AGCTCCACATTGATCTGGTACTGGTACTTCCTGTATATAGCTCCACATTGATCTGGTACTCCCTGTATATAGCTCCACATTGATCTGGTACTGGTACTTCCTGTATATAGCTCCACATTGATCTGGTACTCCCTGTATATAGCTCCGCATTGATCTGGTACTGGTACTTCCTGTATATAGCTCCACATTGATCTGGTACTCCCTGTATATAGCTCCACATTGATCTGGTACTGGTACTTCCTGTATATAGCTCCACATTGATCTGGTACTCCCTGTATATAGCTCCACATTGATCTGGTACTGGTACTTCCTGTATATAGCTCCACATTGATCTGATACTTCCTCTATATAGCAACATTCTTGTGATTTTATTATATTCCTCTTCTTACTATTTTATTTAGTATTATTCCTCTTCTTCTTATTTTTACACTCTGCATCTTTGGGAAGAGCTCGTAAGCCAGTATTTCAGTTGTATATTCGTGGCAATTTGTTATTTGTTGTTTGTTGTTGTTGATTTCATTAGAAATTTTACTTGAAGTGCTCGTGATCTTGAAAGAAGTCCAACTCCTCTTCAAGTGCCTGAGCTATGGACATTTTATCATCAATCTGCTTCTGACCACGACATTTCACAATGACGTGGCCCGTATTGAGTGGAAGGGTTTTATTGCGGACAATTTCCAACACGTCCTTCTCCGTCCCCTTTGTCTATCAGGTCTGGCTTCGTCAGAATGGCTGGAAGACCAAATGAAAGAAATTAAAAGCGTTTACAATACGTAGATATCTAAGTGATTAATAGTGGTTCTGTAGCTCAGTTGGTAGAGCATGGCGCTTGTAACGCCAGGGTAGTGGGTTCGATTCCCGGGACCACCCATACGTAGAATGTATGCACACATAATATAATATAATAATATAATAATAATATATATGCCATGAATAATATATGACTGTAAGTCGCTTTGGATAAAAGCGTCTGCTAAATGGCATATATTATTATATTATTATATAGTGACTATAAACATTTTCATCAACTGTAAAAAAATATATAAAACATTTTTTTTTAAAGGAAAGAGAACTCATCTTTCTCATTTTTTTACCCAGAGTTCTCGTTCCTTCAGGGTCCACTTTTTGCACCATTTTCAGGGCTTCTGTTGTTGCTATGTCATTATAACATGGTATTACCACTAAGTTAATGGTTTTCTTTTTCGAAATGTATTTCATGATTAGACTTTTGATCTGCGGAAAAAGTAGAAGAGCAGGGAGCCACGTGGTACATTATCGTTTCGTGTTACATTATCGTTCCGTGTTACATTATCATTATGTGGTACATAATCGGAAATAACACTGGTTTCCTTTCCTACAGTATACTTTCCTTTCCTTCACCTTCTACTAATCATTACCAGGAAACAACAGAAACATGACTCATTTTAAGGTTAATTCACATCTGCATGAAGTTAAACCTCCGTAATCAAAATGGTGGACTGTTATGATGAACTACAGTACGAGATAACCAAGCAAGTCCACTGGACAAACTCCAAAAAGTGATCAACTCGAGACTCACTTGGGCTTCAATGTCTTCTGGTTGTCCTGGTACTGGTTGCCCTGGCGATCCCAGGCAAGTCAATCAGACTGAGATCACACACCGTGGAAGACTCGATTTTGAGAGTGATCAGATCTTCACATATCCCCACTCCCCTTCCAGCTAACTCGTTCTGAGCTGTTAAATCAATGTGAACATTGTGATGGAATACATCTGCCTCATGCACAGAAAAACTGTTATTGATATGATGATGATAATATATATATTCTTTTTTAACCTTTATTTTACTAGGCAAGTCAGTTAAGAACAAATTCTTATTTTCAATGATGGCCTAGGAACAGTGGGTTAACTGCCTGTTCAGGGGCAGAACGACAGATTTGTACCTTGTCAGCTCGGGGATTCAAACTTGCAACCTTTCGGTTACTAGTCCAACGCTCTAACCACTAGGCTACCCTGCCACCCCAACTCTCAATATAACTCTGTCATGTCTAGCCCAAAGAGGTTTTAATGCCCTGCCAAGACATACCCCTATCTGACACCTAACATTATTGGTAGTGTATGTTAAATAGTCTCTCAGTGATAAATCATGGCAATTCTAAGAGAACAGTCAACAGGTTATGCTATAGCTTACACACAACAACAAAAATGCTTCACCGTTTGATAATGACATTGTGTCCACATAATACTCACCATTCCCTCTGGGCAGTGCCACCCCAGATAGGGCCTCAAGCACAGAGCTCTTTCCTGAACTCTGGTCTCCCACCACAGCAATGGATGGCAGAGGCAGCTCCTTCTCTATCCCAATGGATCTCAGGTAGTCTATTAAGTCAATGAAGGGCCGGACCTTCTTCGCCAACTGGTCTTGAAACATGCTGGGGTTATGTCGGGTACAAAACGACAACGTGTTAATGGTTAATTTGTAGATTAGACTAATGTATGGCTAAATTGATTGAAAATGCAGCCGATGTAAAACTATTGTGGTACAGATAATTTTGTATTATTGCGCTGCGAGAGTGCAATAACAGATTGTAAATAGAGGCCAGTAATGCCTTTGTCATTAAAAACCAAAAACTGACAGAATGTTGTCCCACCTAGGTCCATCTTCATCATCTGACATTTCTTTTCCCGTCTGAAATCCAAGAGAGGGCCTAATGAAATACCATTTTAGATTAAATGAAACAACTGAAATTTCCCTAAATGTTTTCTCTAGATAGATAGATAGATAGATAGATAGATAGATAGATAGATAGATAGATAGATAGATAGATAGATAGATAGATAGATAGATAGATAGATAGATAGATAGATAGATACCCAAGCATATGTCATAGTTCATCAATGTATTTAAGTATACAGAAGTATGTCTGTGATGAATATACTCGAGTATATTTAAAATGATTTAAATTGGAACAATTTTAAATAGATTTAATGCATTTAATGCTAACTTAATTAGTGTTTTGTTAACATTTAAGTATTATAAATACATAAATGATCTACATTTTGCGTCTTTTACTTTCAATATAATATATACAATATTTTTGGGTTATTGAAAATATATTTCAAAGCGATTTAGAGTGTACACTGATTCTCTACAACTATACTTGCTTGTTTTGTCACATAAACTAAAATAATGCCAACTATTCGAATTTTTGAAAATGGCGCAGTGATTTCTGCATAGTGCGTCTTTAAGTGTAACGCTAGTGAACATACATGGGTGGTCCTTCTGTAGCTCAGTTGGTAGAGCATGGCGCTTGTAACGCCAGGGTAGTGGGTTCAATCCCGGGACCACCCATACGTAGAATGTATGCACACATGACTGTAAGTCGCTTTGGATAAAAGCGTCTGCTAAATGGCATATATTATTATTATTATATTATATATATTATTTATTATTATATTATTATTATTATTATTATTATATTATATATTACAGTATACTTAAAGACCGAAAAACAATGCATTAAAAAATACATCTTTAATAAGTGTGTTGAAGTCTAATGATAGTATATCTATAGTATACTTAAGATATACTAGAAAAGTGCATATCCTATTTAAAGTATATTACATGAATTTTTGTATTTGTAATATATTAAAATATACTTTTTTCCCCCGCTTGGGTAGATAGATTGAAAGAAACTACCTATGAAACTACAAATGCCCAGTTCTGACGTATAAAATGTAACCTACAACATAACATTTCCATGAATAAAACACGACTTGAATTTGTTTTTAAAATAATCATACCTCGTTTTAAATCGAATCACTTAAGACACTAAACTGACCTCAGTCAAGACGTTATCTTGTGGTTTCTCTTGGGGATACTGTGAAAATTGCATTTTATAATCCAGGCAGTTCAAAGAGTAATGATATGAAGCATATTAAAACTAGGTTCAAATTCCTCAGGTCAATGTGACTTTCCATTGGTTTCTACGGTCCAACTCAGTTAAAATACAGTAAAATATGTCAAATACAGTCTAAATGGAGAATACATATTCATTTGATTTAATGCTTGTCCTGCAGTGATGAAATATAGGTGTGTTTAGCTTAAACATCCTCAGATTACAATTGGCTCATTCATCCCCCCTATTCTCCCCTCTAACTATTCCCCAGGTCTTTGCAGTAAATAAAAATGTGTCCTCAGTCAACTTACCTGGTAACATAAATGTAAAATAAAATAAAATATTGATTGATTTACATATGCAGAGTTGGACTATTGGTCGTAGAATTATCTAGGAACAAGGCAGGGGCTTCCCCTATTAGCTTATGTGTTTTGATCATGGAGTATAACGTTTTGGGGACCAGAGTCATTGACACATACATCATGGCAGCTTGACCTTGTATTAACTTTCGAGTTGATAGAAGAAGCTCCATATTATGGATGTTAGGTACTGTAGTAAAGCTATAATCCTATGAATCTTTATATACAGTATATTGGCCCGACTTTTATGATTTCCTTCGAGGGTTGTCATTGTCATTTGTGAAGACGGAAGAATCAAATCAAATCAAAATGTATTAGTCATATGCGGGGGGAGGTTACCACTTGGGGGCGGCCCGTCAGGAGGTCCAGGATCCAGTTACAGAGGGAGGTGTTTAGTCCCAGGGTCCTTAGCTGAGTGATGAGCTTTGTGGGCGCTATGGCGTTGAACGCTGAGCTGTAGTCAATGAACAGCATTCTCACGTAGGGGAATAGGTAGTTACAGAAGTCAAAGACACAGACAGAAAGAAGACAGTTGGTGGACAAGAGAAGATGATGGGAATAAAGGTGATAACATAAAGACAAATCATTTGAAGAAAGGGAGGAGACAAAAATAAAAAACAGAGTCGGGTTGGGCCGGCAAGCAGTAATGCCAGTTGTGGTTTATTACTTGAGTCATTCATACTGTACATAAAGTTACAGTTGAAGATATGTTTTTATGGATTTACTATGCTGCTATCTGTCGTTGCTGGAATGCTGACTTGCGTCTTTCAAAAGCCACTTTAGAGGGTTGCCAGGGTGATGTATGACGCTTACTGGCGGCCATGTTGGAAGACCACCACATCAATTCTTCTGTCAACAACAGCTGAGTGGCTACCCCAAGCTGTATGACGGGAATGGGAAGTCATTGCCAAAGACCTGGCACAGCAGCCGCGGCACTGTTAAACAAGAATGGAATTGGAGGAGGCACGGATGGTCTCATCCTTCCTGGAGAGGAGCGAACAGGGAGTTGACCTGACCACCCCTCCACATGGACCTGACCTATGTGCCTTTCTTTCCCAATCTGCTCCTCTGGTACAGCATGGCACACAGTCCACGGAGGCTCCCGAGGTCAACAGCCAACACGGAGCACGGGAGACAGGCCGCTCCGCCAACGCCCTCTATGCCAGTGACACAAGTTAGCATACCTCCATCTAGACAAAGCATCACTCCTTCACCTGAGTTGGAGGCATGCATGGCCACGCAGTCATGGGTGAACAGGTTAGTACAGAAAGGGGCTGAGCACGCACTCTTGTGAGGCCACAATGTTGAGGATCAGCGAAGTGGAGATGTCGTTTCCTATCTTCACCACCTGGGGAACGGCCCGTCAGGAAGTCCAAGACCCAATTGCACAGGGCGGGGTTCAGATCCACAGCCTCAAGCTTAATGATGAGCTATGGTGTTGAATGCTGAGCTATAGTCAATGAACAGCATTGTTAAATACGTATTCCTCTTGTCTAGAAGGGAAAGGGCAGTGTGATTGCAATTTTTTCTAAAATTGAAAAAAAATCAGTTTTTCCTTTGCCTTCATGTGGTATTCTGTGTAGATTGATGAGAAAGACAAACAATTTAATTCCATTTAGAGTGAGGCTGTAACGTAACAAAATCTGGAAAAAGTCAAGGGGTCTGAATACTTTCCGAAATGCACTGTGTATAAATAGGTGGACATTTATGATTTCCTTTCTCTTTGATGGTATGGCAACTGGTCCACCCACAACCGTAAGGCTCTCCAGAGGGTAGTGAGGTCTGCACAACGCATCACCGGGGGCAAACTACCTACCCTCCAGGACACCTGCACCACCCGATGTCACAGGAAGGCCAAAAAGATAATCAAGGACAACCACCCGAGCCACTGCCTGTTCACCCCGCTATCATCCAGAAGGCGAGGTCAGTACAGGTGCATCAAAGCAGGGACCGAGAGACTGAAAAACAGCTTCTATCTCAAGGTCATCAGACTGATAAACAGCCATCACTAACACTGAGTGGCTGCTGCCAACATACTGACTCAAATCTCTAGCCACTTCAATAATAAAACATTGGACGTAATAAATGTATCACTAGTCACTTTAAACAATGCCACTTAATAAAATGTTTACATACCCTACATTACTCGTCTCATATGTATACACTGTACTGTATACCATCTACTGCATCTTGCCTATGCCGTTCGGCCATCGTTCACCCATATATCTATATGTACATATTCTTATTCATTCCTTTACACTTGTGTGTATAAGGTAGTTGTTGTGAAATTGTTAGATTACTTGTTAGATATTACTGCACGGTTGGAACTAGAAGCACAAGCATTTCACTACATTCGCATTAACATCTGCTAACCATGTGTATGTGGCAAATAAAATTTGATTTGATTTGAAGCTACCCTAGTCATAGACTGTTCTCTCTGCTACCACACGGCAAGCGGTACAGGAGCGCCAAGTCTATGACCAAGAGGCTTTTGAATAGCTTCTTTAATTTAATTTAATTTAATTTAACTTTAATTTATTCAGTGAATATTTTTTTTCTTAACTCTTATTTTTCTTAAAACATGGTTGGTTAAGGACTAAGCATTTCACTGTAAGGTGAAACACCTGTTGTATTCGACGCATGTGACAAATAACATTGCATTTTATTCTATTTTTATAATGAAGTCAACAAACATAAAGACAAAGAATGTGAAGAAAGGGAGGAGACCAAAAATAAAAATTTGAGCGGTATATCATTTCTGGTTTATTACTCGAGTCATTCATACTGTACATAAAGTTACAGTTGAAGGTATAATGTTGTTATGGATTTACTATGCTGCTATCTGTCGTTGCTGGAATGCTGACTTGCGTCTTTTCAAAGTTATTATTACTTAGTTCTTTCAATGTGTCATTATGCTCATATGATCACATATCACATGTCAGAATGATTTTTTTTAATGTAGTTTTACGAAAGTTGAATCCGGTGGGCTGGTCTGAGTGCTCATCGTCATTCAGTATAACATGATTCCCTTTGTTTCCTATTCTACAGGCGTAGTGGGAATGAATACAAACATATCATCATCAGTGTCACGGTCTATTCTTCACATGCATCTGTTTTACATCTAATTATCATTGTCTTTAATCTTCAGATCCAACTGTTGCTCCACGTGTCCCTTCCCTTTAGTGAGTAAGTTAATTATGTTGGGGGGTTCGGGCTAACTGTCATCAGCATTTGGCTCTGAGGAGTATTCCTTCGGAGATGAGACCATAGCCCAAACTATTTAATAAAATTAAACAATAATAAATAAAAGCCCATAATGCATTCTATCTTTGGTGTTCATTCATATAAGCTAGTACTCGATGAAACTGTACTTGAGTGTGCTTGAGAGCACACGTTCAACTTAATAAAAATGACATCTTAAGATGTTAAAAAGTATATATATATATATATATATATATATATATATATATATATATATATATATAGTAAGTGACTATTAAAGTAATAGGGATTGAAATCATCTTAAATCAGCCATAAATCCCCTTTGTTACAGGGGGAATGCAAGCTTGTTGTGTGCAACAGAGAGGGGCAATTGAATACAAGCTTCACAAAAAAATACAAATAGTTAAAAACTTTTCTATCCTGTCTAACTATGGTTAACAGGGTTTATGTGTTATGCTCAACTTGCTCAGTTTCCCACCACAAAACACCAGACAGAGTAGAACCAGCTCACCTGCTTTTACATAAAGAGTAGAACCAGCTCACCTGCTTTTACATAAAGAGTAGAACCAGCTCACCTGCTATTACATAAAGAGTAGAACCAGCTCACCTGCTTTTACATAAAGACTAGAACCAGCTCACCTGCTTTTACATAAAGACTAGAACCAGCTCACCTGCTTTTACATAAAGAGTAGAACCAGCTCACCTGCTTTTACATAAAGACTAGAACCAGCTCACCTGCTTTTACATAAAGAGTAGAACCAGCTCACCTGCTTTTACATAAAGACTAGAACCAGCTCACCTGCTTTTACATAAAGACTAGAACCAGCTCACCTGCTTTTACATAAAGAGTAGAACCAGCTCACCTGCATTTACATAAAGAGTAGAACCAGCTCACCTGCTTTTACATAAAAAGAGTAGAACCATCTCACCTGCTTTTACATAAAGACTAGAACCAGCTCACCTGCTTTTACATAAAGACTAGAACCAGCTCACCTGCTTTTACATAAAGAGTAGAACCAGCTCACCTGCTTTTACATACATAAAGACTAGAACCAGCTCACCTGCTTTTACATAAAGACTAGAACCAGCTCACCTGCTTTTACATAAAGACTAGAACCAGCTCACCTGCTATTACAGAGTAGAAAAGCTTTTACATAAAGACTAGAACCAGCTCACCTGCTTTTACATAAAGACTAGAACCAGCTCACCTAGCTTTTACATAAAGACTAGAACCAGCTCACCTGCTTTTACATAAAGAGTAGAACCAGCTCACCTGCTTTTACATTTACATAAATAAAGTAGAACCAGCTCACCTGCTTTTACATAAAGACTAGAACCAGCTCACCTGCTTTTACATAAAGACTAGAACCAGCTCACCTGCTTTTACATAAAGACTAGAACCAGCTCACCTGCTTTTACATAAATAAAGACTAGAACCAGCTCACCTGCTTTTACATAAAGACTAGAACCAGCTCACCTGCTATTACATAAAGAGTAGAACCAGCTCACCTGCTTTTACATAAAGACTAGAACCAGCTCACCTGCTTTTACATAAAGACTAGAACCACCAGCTTTTACATAAAAGACTAGAACCAGCTCACCTGCTTTTACATAAAGACTAGAACCAGCTCACCTGCTTTTACATAAAGACTAGAACCAGCTCACCTGCTTTTACATAAAGAGTAGAACCAGCTCACCTGCGTTTACATAAAGAGTAGAACCAGCTCACCTGCGTTTACATAAAGAGTAGAACCAGCTCACCTGCGTTTACATAAAGACTACAACCAATATTTGTGCACAATTTATACTTAAAATATCGAACTGACGCAAAAGGCACTAATTTCATGGAACGACCCTTTAAACCACAAAGGTCAAAACCTCTTTGAAAAGTTGCTAGGTATTGTAGTCACTACACAACACCCTTTCTTCGGTGTGGGAAAAGCACACCTACAGAAACCAGTTTAATTGGCCTCACTCAGTACAATCCCATTTCTGACACCAATGTTGGCCTTGGTGAAATCAGGGGTGACCCTGGCCAAGACTTGAACCCGGGAACCTGAGATTTTTAAGAATGTTTTTTTTTTTTTGTGCTAAAGATGGCAAAAACACACACAAAAATACATTAAGAAACACATGTTTACGAGACAAATTTTAACTGACGAAGGTGAATGTAGGTGAGAATGTCAGTGAAGCAGCCATACAGTTTATAGATATCAATAAAAGTCGGATGGTTCTATAATGATTACTGTTTATATCGATTGTTCTTTCTTCAAAATCTTGCCAACTGAAACTGTTATGTAAAAGCCTTTATTGTTGCGGAGTTGATCAGAGAGACTGATGATCTGATTGGCTCTTCCTATAGAGCTAAAGTTACGTCCACTCACTGTTTCCTTTCTCCGTCAGGGATCTGAAATGTTGAACTGGCTGATTTCGCCTTGATTTTCTTCCTCCTCGTTAAGAAATTTGACCGAGAAGAGAATTTTGGGGAATTTTAAAATACTTCTGTTTTTTTCGTCTGATTTTGTGTATAATCCAATCCAAGTCTATAAACTGACAATTTTACGAATACAAGTAGCTTTGTACCCTAGGCATTTACCATCCTGTGTTAGTGGGCGTGATTGAAATCAAAACCCAACCATCAAATATGCCAAGGAAAGTGGAGACGTCATCGATTCCTTAAATCTCAGATATTCTCGTTAAAAAAAATAAATGCTGACTTCATGACCAAAGTTATCCAATTTACAGTTTTTAGTCAATTCTGGGACTCAGGATGTTTATGACTTCCACCACTCGCCAGATAGACCGTTAATTTTACCAGATTTATTTGTTTATTTTTGGTTAATGCCCCTTTAAATTCCGTTTTTTTTTTTTTGTATTTTGTTCTTGTAAACTTATTAGAGAAAACAGACAGCACCATTTTTTTTTAGGGGGGACAAACGTCTAAATATTTACCTGACACCCAAACTACTTCAATTTGCAAGTTTGACCGTTGGTGTAAGTAGAATGTCCTAGAATGCCACCAATATTATTTTACAACTCCGAGGATATCACCATCAGCAATCAGGAAAAAGAATGGGTGGTGTGCAAGCACTTTGGAACAATATCCCAACTACGCTGAGGTTTATGGGTATTCAGGACAAAATACATGTGATTGAGCATATCGTTTTCATAGAAGTGATTTCATCCAAGAGAACATACTCTTATTACATTTTTTGTTGTTGTTTCCTTGGCAATTCAATTTTTAAAAAATGAGGTGAGATTATTTTAAAACTAATCCAAACCACTTGTTGAATAGTTCTTGTGTACAATATTTTGATATTTTATATGATTTTGTTGATACAAATTCTAAGTTTAGGAACTGGGCATATACATAAATTACAACAGTAAACACTCATAATCTAAATGTAAAATGTGATTTGATGATATATTGTGTTAAGAGGGAAAGGATAATAAACAAGCAAATGATAAATAGACAAATCATGAGGATGGATCAGGTGTAACGTTATTGCAGGTTGTGATAATGACATACTGGCTTAATTTCTAACTTCTGTAGGCACCGTAACAATGTACAGAAACACTGTATTGCTCACAAAATTGGAAGATATTCTGAAAACTCTCATTTATTACAAAATATATATATATATATATATTTTTTGTCATTTAAAATAAAAAAATCTGCATGTGTAACTAAATTTTTTCACGCAATAATACATCGGCTGAATTGATTGAATACCTGCATTTGGCAAAAGGATTCAACCATTGGTCCATGATAATTATTCATGCATATATTAAGTAAACAGTGTGAAAGTGTGTAAATCTAAAATGTAATTAATAGAACATGTTATAGTTCCTTTGTGCACGTTCCAATTAGAGGAAAATCTATTTAGCCATACATTGGTCATTTCAAATAATCATTCATCATTTCAATCAACCAACCAATCAATCAAATGTATTTATAAAGCCCTTTTTTACATCAACCGATGTCACAAAGTGCTTATACAGAAACACAGCTTAACCAACCCCCAAGCAAGCAAGCAATGCAGATGTAGAAGCACAATTCATTGCTTTAAAATGCTTTTTTCCAGTGAACCAACAAGTGGACAATTCCAGGACCAGATGGTTGAGCGGGTCAGGCCCTACATTGACTTAATAGACTACCTGAGATCCATTGGGATAGAGAAGGAGCTGCCTCTGCCATCCATTGCTGTAGTGGGAGACCAGAGTTCAGGAAAGAGCTCTGTGCTTGAGGCCCTATCTGGGGTGGCACTGCCCAGAGGGAATGGTAAGATACTCTGTTCTGTGGCGTCTAATGTTATTATGGCTATATAGCGATCCAGTTATCGAAACTGTTCCATTACTTTAGTGAATGTTAATTTTTTGGGGCGATATTTCTTGGTTTTGTTGTTGGTCTATTTTGACAAAAAAGCTTTGTTATAAATTAAACTAGATTATCCTTGTGACATTGTTACCAACAAGGATATACTATGACATTTGAAATACTTAATTTAATAAAACAACAAACTTTTGAAACTAGTTTTTAATACTGGTGCATTGATTTACTTCTGCTGTGCATTTATCCCTCCTAGCTGCCCTGACAGTGGTATACTTTTGTCCCCACTTCAAATAGCAATTCCACGCATGTACCTAACAGAGAGTTTCCACAAGACCTGACAAAGATCCAATGGCGGACTGGCCGTCGGGAGCACCGGGACATTTCCCGGTGGCCTGAGGGTCGTTTTGGCTGCGGTGAATAGTCAACTTAACTGACTTGCCTAGTTAAATAAAGGTAAAATAAAAAAATAAAAAATGAGTTGACGAAGAATCCATGCCTCAGGCGCGACTAGAATCCACGCATCAGGCGCGACTAGAATCCACGCCTCAGGCGCGACTAGAATCCACGCATCAGGCGCGACTAGAATCCACGCATCAGGCGCGACTAGAATCCACGCATCAGGCGCGACTAGAATCCACGCATCAGGCGCGACTAGAATCCACGCCTCAGGCGCGAATCTCGCTGCAGTGTCCCCGCACCAAAAATGACATCAGGTCTCTCCGCAACCTACATAGCCAACCGTCTACGGTCTACCTGCCTCTCTACGGATAACATTTTAGACAAGTCGCACGGCCAAATGGACGGTCAGAAGAGGAAAGGTGGAGCAGAGAGGGAGAGAATATAAAAAAAAAAGAGAAAGGCCCTTGCCACAGACGCTGCAAAATAAGTGACATGTTCGCCAGTAAGGGACCAGGTCAGTCAAAAACACTAGCTAAACCACTGACACACACACACACACCCAGCATGTCTAAGTAGCCTAGCTAATAATAGTGATACAACGGCCGGTAGACTAAACAGTTTGCACGTTTTACGTCTTCGTGGAGGAATTATATCATAGCACTGACTGCAACATAGCGATCATAATATGACATTGAAGGCAATATGTTTCAACTAGTAAAAAAGAGTCAACCTAGACTATGGACTTGCCAGCATTAGGTCATGACTCATGCCACATAAACTAGGGAAAGTGCTCATACACTGTACAGAGAAACAGGCTACAGTAACCTACCCATAAAACATCATGAACGTAACACAGTAGCTTGTGTGACACAGCACAGACAATGACAAAGATCATTAGCGCCATTAGTACCAGCATTACAAGGTACTACAATCATATACAGCTCTGGGAGAAATTAAAGAGGCCACTCCAAATTAAAGGAGACCACTCCAAATTAAAGGAGACCACTCCAAATTAAAGAGACCACACCAAATTAAAAGAGACTACTCCAAATTAAAAGAGACCACTCCAAATTAAAAAAGAGACCACTCCAAATTAAAAAAGAGACCACTCCAAATTAAAAGGAGACCACTCCAAATGAAAGGAGACCACTCCAAATGAAAGGAGACCACTCCAAATGAAAGGAGACCACTCCAAATGAAAGGAGACCACTCCAAATGAAAGGAGACCACTCCAAATGAAAGGAGACCACTCCAAATTAAAGGAGACCACTCCAAATTAAAGAGACCACACCAAATTAAAAGAGACTACTCCAAATTAAAAGAGACCACTCCAAATTAAAAAAGAGACCACTCCAAATTAAAAAAGAGACCACTCCAAATTAAAAAAGAGACCACTCCAAATTAAAAAAGAGACCACTCCAAATTAAAAAAGAGACCACTCCAAATTAAAAAAGAGACCACTCCAAATTAAAAGAGACCACTCCAAATTAAAAGAGACCACTCCACATTAAAAGGAGACCACTCCAAATTAAAGGAGACCACTCCAAATGAAAGGAGACCACTCCAAATGAAAGGAGACCACTCCAAATGAAAGGAGACCACTCCAAATGAAAGGAGACAACTCCAAATTAAAGGAGACCACTCCAAATTAAAGGAGACCACCCAAATGAAAGGAGACCACTCCAAATTAAAGGAGACCACTCCAAATGAAAGGAGACCACTCCAAATGAAAGAGACCACTCCAAATGAAAGGAGACCACTCCAAATTAAAAGAGACCACTCCAAATTAAAAGAGACCACTCCAAATTAAAAGAGACCACTCCAAATTAAAAAAGAGACCTCTCCAAATTAAAAAAGAGACCACTCCAAATTAAAAAGGAGACCACTCCAAATTAAAGGAGACCACTCCAAATTAAAGGAGACCACTCCAAATGAAAGGAGACCACTCCAAATTAAAGGAGACCACTCCAAATGAAAAGAGACCACTCCAAATGAAATGAGACCACTCCAAATGAAAGGAGACCACTCCAAATTAAAGGAGACCACTCCAAATGAAAGAGGAGACCACTCCAAATTAAAAAGACCACTCCCAAAAAAAGAGACCACTCCAAATGAAAAGAGACCACTCCAAATTAAAAGAGACCACTCCAAATTAAAAGAGACCACTCCAAATTCCAAAAGAGACCACTCCAAACCACTCCAAATTGAAAGAGACCACTCCAAATGAAAGGAGACCACTCCAAATTAAAAGAGACCACTCCAAATTAAAAGAGACCACTCCAAATTCCAAATGAAAGAGACCACTCCAAATTAAAAGAGACCACTCCCAATTAAAGAGACCACTCCCAATTAAAGAGACCACTTCCAAATTAAAGAGACCACTCCAAATTAAAAGAGACCACTCCAAATTAAAAGAGACCACTCCAAATTAAAAGAGACCACTCCAAATTAAAAGAGACCACTCCAAATTTAAAAAAGAGACCACTCCAAATTTAAAAAGAGACCACTCCAAATAGACCACTCCAAATTAAAAAAAGAGACCACTCCAAATTTAAAAGAGACCACTCCAAATTAAAAGAGACCACTCCAAATTAAAAGAGACCACTCCAAATTAAAAGAGACCACTCCAAATTAAAAGAGACCACTCCAAATTAAAAGAGACCACTCCAAATTAAAAGAGACCACTCCAAATTAAAAGAGACCACTCCAAATTAAAAAAAAGAGACCACTCCAAATTAAAAGAGACCCCACTCCAAATTAAAGAGACCACTCCAAATTAAAGGAGACCACTCCAAATGAAAGGAGACCACTCCAAATTAAAAGAGACCACTCCAAATTAAAAGAGACCACTCCAAATTAAAAGAGACCACTCCAAATTAAAAGAGACCACTCCAAATTAAAAGAGACCACTCCAAATTAAAAGAGACCACTCCAAATTTACTCCAAATTAAAAGAGACCACTCCAAATTTCCAAAAAAGAGACCACTCCAAATTTCCAAAAAAGAGACCACTCCAAATTAAAAGAGACCACTCCAAATTAAAAAAGAGACCACTCCAAATTAAAAGAGACCACTCCAAATTAAAAAGAGACCACTCCAAATTAAAAGAGACCACTCCAAATTCCAAAAAAGAGACCACTCCAAATTAAAAGAGACCACTCCAAATTAAAAAGAGACCACTCCAAATTAAAAGAGACCACTCCAAATTAAAAGAGACCACTCCAAATTAAAAGAGACCACTCCAAATTCCAAAAAGAGACCACTCCAAATTAAAAAGAGACCACTCCAAATTAAAAAATTCCAAAAAAGAGACCACTCCAAATTAAAGGAGACCACTCCAAATTAAAAGAGACCACTCCAAATTAAAAGAGACCACTCCAAAAAAAGAGACCACTCCAAATTCCAAAAAAGAGACCACTCCAAATTAAAAAGAGACCACTCCAAATTAAAAGAGACCACTCCAAATTAAAGAGACGACTCCAAATTAAAGGAGACCACTCCAAAAAAGAGACTACTCCAAATTAAAAAAGAGACCACTCCAAATTAAAAGAGACCACTCCAAATTAAAAGAGACCACTCCAAATTAAAAAAGAGACCACTCCAAATTAAAGAGACCACTCCAAATTAAAGGAGACCACTCCAAATTAAAGGAGACCACTCCAAATGAAAGGAGACCACTCCAAATGAAAGGAGACCACTCCAAATTAAAGAGACCACTCCAAATTAAAAGAGACCACTCCAAATTAAAAGAGACCACTCCAAATGAAAGGAGACCACTCCAAATTAAAGGAGACCACTCCAAATTAAAGGAGACCACTCCAAATTAAAAGAGACCACTCCAAATGAAAAGAGACCACTCCAAATGAAAGGAGACCACTCCAAATGAAAGGAGACCACTCCAAATGAAAGAGACCACTCCAAATTAAAAGAGACCACTCCAAATTAAAGAGACCACTCCAAATTAAAAGAGACCACTCCAAATTAAAAGAGACCACTCCAAATTAAAAGAGACCACTCCAAATCCCAAAAAAGAGACCACTCCAAAAAAAGAGACCACTCCAAATTAAAAAGAGACCACTCCAAATTAAAAAGAGACCACTCCAAATTAAAGGAGACCACAAATTAAAGAGACCCAAATTAAAGAGACCACTCCAAATTAAAGGAGACCACTCCAAATTAAAAGAGACCACTCCAAATTAAAGGAGACCACTCCAAATTAAAAAAGAGACCACTCCAAATTAAAAGAGACCACTCCAAATTAAAAGGAGACCACTCCAAATTAAAGGAGACCACTCCAAACCACTCCAAAAAAGAGACCACTCCAAATTAAAGAGACCACTCCAAATGAAAGAGACCACTCCAAATGAAAGGAGACCACTCCAAATAAAGAGACCACTCCAAATGAAAGAGACCACTCCAAATGAAAGGAGACCACTCCAAATTAAAAGAGACCACTCCAAATTAAAAGAGACCACTCCAAATTAAAGAGACCACTCCAAATTAAAGAGACCACTCCAAATTAAAGAGACCACTCCAAATTTAAAAAAGAGACCACTCCAAATTTAAAAAAGAGACCACTCCAAATTTAAAAAAGAGACCACTCCAAATTTAAAAAAGAGACCACTCCAAATTTAAAAAAGAGACCACTCCAAATTAAAAAAGAGACCACTCCAAATTAAAAGAGACCACTCCAAATTAAAAGAGACCACTCCAAATTAAAAGAGACCACTCCAAATTAAAAGAGACCACTCCAAATTAAAAGAGACCACTCCAAATTAAAAGAGACCACTCCAAATTAAAAGAGACCACTCCAAATTAAAAAAAGAGACCACTCCAAATTAAAAAAGAGACCACTCCAAATTAAAAGAGACCACTCCAAATTAAAGAGACCACTCCAAATTAAAAGAGACCACTCCAAATTAAAGAGACCACTCCAAATTAAAAGAGACCACTCCAAATTAAAAGAGACCACTCCAAATTAAAGGAGACCACTCCAAATGAAAGAGACCACTCCAAATGAAAGGAGACCACTCCAAATGAAAGGAGACCACTCCAAATTAAAAGAGACCACTCCAAATTAAAAGAGACCACTCCAAATTAAAGAGACCACTCCAAATTAAAGGAGACCACTCCAAATTAAAAGAGACCACTCCAAATTAAAAGAGACCACTCCAAATTAAAAGAGACCACTCCAAATTAAAAGAGACCACTCCAAATTAAAGAGACCACTCCAAATTAAAAAGAGACCACTCCAAATTAAAAGAGACCACTCCAAATTAAAAAAGAGACCACTCCAAATTAAAAAAGAGACCACTCCAAATTAAAAAGAGACCACTCCAAATTAAAAGAGACCACTCCAAATTAAAAAAGAGACCACTCCAAATTAAAAGAGACCACTCCAAATTAAAAGAGACCACTCCAAATTAAAAGAGACCACTCCAAATTAAAAGAGACCACTCCAAATTAAAAGAGACCACTCCAAAAGAGACCACTCCAAATTAAAAAAGAGACCACTCCAAATTAAAAAAGAGACCACTCCAAATTAAAAGAGACCACTCCAAATTAAAAGAGACCACTCCAAATTAAAAAAGACCACTCCAAATTAAAAGAACACTCCAAATAAAAAAGAGACCACTCCAAATTAAAGAGACCACTCCAAATTAAAAGAGACCACTCCAAATTAAAAGAGACCACTCCAAATTAAAAAAGAGACCACTCCAAATTAAAAAAAGAGACCACTCCAAATGAAAGAGAGACCACTCCAAATTAAAAACCACTCCAAATTAAAGAGACCACTCCAAATTAAAAGAGACCACTCCAAATTCCAAAAAAGAGACCACTCCAAATTAAAAAGAGACCACTCCAAATTAAAAAGAGACCACTCCAAATTAAACAGAGACCACTCCAAATTCCAAATTAAAAGAGACCACTCCAAATGAAAGAGACTCCCACTCCAAATTAAAAAAGAGACCACTCCAAATTAAAAGAGACCACTCCAAATTAAAAAGAGACCACTCCAAATTAAAAAGAGACCAAATAAAAAAAAGAGACCACTCCAAATTAAAGAGACCACTCCAAATTAAAGGAGACCACTCCAAATTAAAGGAGACCACTCCAAATGAAAGGAGACCACTCCAAATTAAAAAAGAGACCACTCCAAATCCAAAAAAGAGACCACTCCAAATTAAAAAGACCACTCCAAATTCCAAAAAAAGACCACTCCAAATTAAAGACCACTCCAAATTAAAGAGACCACTCCAAATTAAAAGAGACCACTCCAAATTAAAAAAGACCACTCCAAAGAGACCACTCCAAATAAAAGAGACCACTCCAAATTAAAAAAAAGAGACCACTCCAAATTAAAAAAGAGACCACTCCAAATTAAAAAAAGACCACTCCAAATTAAAACAGAGACCACTCCAAATTAAAAAGAGACCCACTCCAAATTAAAAGACCACTCCAAATTAAAAAAGAGACCACTCCAAATTAAAAAGAGACCACTCCAAATTAAAAGAGACCACTCCAAAAAAAGAGACCACTCCAAATTAAAAGAGACCACTCCAAATTAAAAGAGACCACTCCAAATTAAAAAAGACCACTCCAAATTCCAAAAAGGAGACCACTCCAAATAAAAAGAGACCACTCCAAATTAAAAAGAGACCACTCCAAAATTAAATTAAAGAGACCACTCCAAATTAAAAGAGACCACTCCAAATTAAAGAGACCACTCCAAATTAAAGGAGACCACTCCAAATTAAAAAAAAGAGACCACTCCAAATTAAAAGAGACCACTCCAAATTAAAAAAAGAGACCACTCCAAATTAAAAAGAGACCACTCCAAATTAAAAGACCACTCCAAATTAAAAAAAAAAAAAGAGACCACTCCAAATTAAAAGAGACCACTCCAAATTAAAAGAGACCACTCCAAATTAAAAGAGACTACTCCAAATTAAAGAGACCACTCCAAATTAAAAAGAGACCACTCCAAATTAAAAGAGACCACTCCAAATTAAAAAGAGACCACTCCAAATTAAAAGAGACCACTCCAAATTAAAAAAGAGACCACTCCAAATTAAAAGAGACCACTCCAAATTAAAAGAGACCACTCCAAATTAAAAAGAGACCACTCCAAATTAACCACTCCAAAAAAGAGACCACTCCAAATTAAAGAGACCACTCCAAATTAAAAAAGAGACCACTCCAAACTCCAAATTAAAAGAGACCACTCCAAATTAAAGAGACCACTCCAAATTAAAAGAGACCACTCCAAATTAAAAGAGACCACTCCAAATTAAAGAGACCACTCCAAATTAAAAAAGAGAAGAGACCACTCCAAATTAAAAAGAGACCACAAATTAAAAGACCACTCCAAATTAAAAAGAGACCACTCCAAATTAAAAAAGAGACCACTCCAAATTAAAAAAAAAGAGACCACTCCAAATTAAAGGAGACCAAAAAAGAGACCACTCCAAATTAAAGAGACCACTCCAAATTAAAGGAGACCACTCCAAATGAAAGGAGACCACTCCAAATTAAAAGAGACCACTCCAAATTAAAAGAGACCACTCCAAATTAAAAAAGAGACCACTCCAAATTAAAGAGACCACTCCAAATTCCAAAAAAGAGACCACTCCAAATTAAAAAAGACCACTCCAAATTAAAAAGAGACCACTCCAAATTAAAAGACCACTCCAAAAAGAGACCACTCCAAATTAAAGGAGACCACTCCAAAAAGAGACCACTCCAAATTAAAAAGAGACCACTCCAAATAAAAAGAGACCACTCCAAATTAAAAGAGACCACTCCAAATTAAAAGAGACCACTCCAAATTAAAAAACTCCAAATTAAAAGAGACCACTCCAAAAAAGAGACCACTCCAAATTAAAGAGACCACTCCAAAAAAGAGACCACTCCAAAAAAGAGACCACTCCAAATTAAAAGAGACCACTCCAAATTAAAAAAGACCACTCCAAATTAAAAGAGACCACTCCAAATTAAAAAAGAGACCACTCCAAATTAAAAGAGACCACTCCAAATTAAAGGAGACCACTCCAAATTAAAAAAGAGACCACTCCAAATTAAAAGAGACCACTCCAAATTAAAAGAGACCACTCCAAATTAAAAGAGACCACTCCAAATTAAAAAAGACCACTCCAAATTAAAAAAGACCACTCCAAATTAAAAAAGACCACTCCAAATTAAAGAGACCACTCCAAATTAAAGGAGACCACTCCAAATTAAAGGAGACCACTCCAAGTGAAAGGAGACCACTCCAAATGAAAGGAGACCACTCCAAATGAAAGGAGACCACTCCAAATTAAAAAAGAGACCACTCCAAATTAAAAGAACACTCCAAATAAAAAAGAGACCACTCCAAATTAAAGAGACCACTCCAAATTAAAAAGAGACCACTCCAAATTAAAAGAGACCACTCCAAATTAAAAAAGAGACCACTCCAAATTAAAAAAGAGACCACTCCAAATTAGAGACCACTCCAAATTAAAACAGAGACCACTCCAAATTAAAAGAGACCACTCCAAATTAAAAAAGAGACCACTCCAAATTAAAAAAGAGGCCACTCCAAATTAGAGGCCACTCCAAATTAAAACAGAGACCACTCCAAATTAAAAAAGAGACCACTCCAAATGAAAAGACCACTCCAAATTAAAACAGAGACCACTCCAAATTAAAAAAGAGACCCACTCCAAATTAAAAGACCACTCCAAATTAAAAAAGAGACCACTCCAAATTAAAAGAGACCACTCCAAATTAAAAAAGAGACCACTCCAAATTAAAAAAGACCACTCCAAATTAAAGAGACCACTCCAAATTAAAGGAGACCACTCCAAATTAAAGGAGACCACTCCAAATTAAAGGAGACCACTCCAAATGAAAGGAGACCACTCCAAATTAAAAAAGAGACCACTCCAAATTAAAAGAGACCACTCCAAATTAAAAAGAGACACTAAAAAAGGGAACTCCAAAAAAGAGACCACTCCAAATTAAAGAGACCACTCCAGACCACTCCAAAAGACCAAAAAAAGAGACCACTCCAAATTAAAAAGAACTCCAAATTAGAGCCACTCCAAATTAAAAAGAGACCACTCCAAATTAAAAAAGAGACCACTCCAAATAAAAAGACCACTCCAAATTAAAAAGAGACCACTCCAAATTAAAAAGAGACCACTCCAAATTAAAAGACCACTCCAAATTAAAAAGAGACCACTCCAAATTAAAGAGACCACTCCAAATAAAAAAAAAGATACTCCAAAAAGAGACCACTCCAAATAAAAAAAAGAGACCACTCCAAATTAAAGAGACCTCTCCAAAAGAGACCACTCCAAATTAAAAAGAGACCACTCCAAATTAAAAAAGAGGCCACTCCAAATTCCAAAAAAAAGAGACCACTCCAAATTCCAAAAAAGAGACCACTCCAAATTAAAAAGAGACCACTCCAAATTCCAAAAAAAAGAGACCACTCCAAATTAAAAGACCACTCCAAATTAAAAAAGAGACCACTCCAAATTAAAAAAGAGACCAACTCCAAATTAAAAAGAGACCACTCCAAATTAAAAAAGAGACCACTCCAAATTAAAAAGAACTCCAAATTAAAGAGACCACTCCAAATTAAAGAGACCACTCCAAATTAAAGAGACCACTCCAAATTAAAGGAGACCACTCCAAATTAAAGGAGACCACTCCAAATTAAAGGAGACCACTCCAAATTAAAGGAGACCACTCCAAATTAAAAGAGACCACTCCAAATTAAAAGAGACCACTCCAAAAAGAACACTTAAAAGAGACCACTCCAAATTAAAGAGACCACTCCAAATTAAAAGAGACCACTCCAAATTAAAAGAGACCACTCCAAATAAAAAAGAGACCACTCCAAATTAAAAAAAGGCCACTCCAAATTAGAGGCCACTCCAAATTAAAACAGAGACCACTCCAAATTAAAGAGACCACTCCAAATGAAAAGACCACTCCAAATTAAAAAGAGACCACTCCAAATTAAAAAAGAGACCACTCCAAATTAAAAGAGACCACTCCAAATCCAAAAAAGAGACCACTCCAAATTAAAGAGACCACTCCAAATTAAAAACCACTCCAAATTAAAAAAAAGACCACTCCAAATTAAAAGAGACCACTCCAAATTAAAAAAGAGACTACTCCAAACTCCAAAAAAGAGACCAAATTAAAGAGACCACTCCAAATTAAAAGGAGACCACTCCAAATTAAAACAGAGACCACTCCAAATTAAAGAGACCACTCCAAATTAAAAAGAGACCACTCCAAATTAAAAAAGACCACTCCAAAAAAGAGACCACTCCAAATTAAAACTCCAAATTAAAGAGACCACTCCAAATTAAAGGAGACCACTCCAAAAAAGAGACCACTCCAAATGAAAGAGACCACTCCAAATTAAAACAGAGACCACTCCAAATTAAAAAAGAGACCACTCCAAACTTAAAAAGACCACTCCAAATTAAAAAACAAATTAAAGAGACCACTCCAAATTAAAGAGACCACTCCAAATTAAAAAGAGACCACTCCAAATTAAAAAAGACCACTCCAAATTAAAAAGAGACCACTCCAAATTCCAAAAAAAGGAAAAGACCACTCCAAATTAAAGGAGACCACTCCAAATTAAAGAGAGACCACTCCAAATTAAAAAGAGACCACTCCAAATTAAAGGAGACCACTCCAAATTAAAAAAGAGACCACTCCAAATTAAAAGAGACCACTCCAAATTAAAAGACCACTCAAAATAAAAAAGGGACCACTCCAAATTAAAGAGACCACTCCAAATTAAAAGAGACCACTCCAAATTCCAAAAAAGAGACCACTCCAAATCCAAATTAAAAGAGACCACTCCAAATTAAAAAAGGGACCACTCCAAATTAAAGAGGCCACTCCAAATTAAAAAGAGACCACTCCAAATTAAAAGAGACCACTCCAAATAAAAAAAGAGACCACTCCAAATTAAAAAGAGGCCACTCCAAATTAGAGACCACTCCAAATTAAAACAGAGACCACTCCAAATTAAAAAAGAGACCCACTCCAAATTAAAAGACCACTCCAAATTAAAAAAGAGACCACTCCAAATTAAAGAGACCACTCCAAATTTTTAAAAAAAGACTACTCCAAATTAAAAGACCACTCCAAATTAAAAAAGAGACTACTCCAAACAAAAAAGAGACCTCTCCAATTTAGAGACCACTCCAAATTAAAAGGAGACCACTCCAAATTAAAAGAGACCACTCCAAATTAAAAGAGACCACTCCAAATTAAAAGAGACCACTCCACATTAAAAAAGACCACTCCAAATTAAGAGACTACTCCAAATTAAAAGAGACCACTCCAAATTAAGAGACTACTCCAAATTAAAAAAGAGAATACTCCAAATTAAAAAAAGAGACCTCTCCAAATTAAAGAGACCACTCCAAATTAAAAGGAGACCACTCCAAATTAAAGAGACCACTCAAAATTAAAAGAGACCACTCCAAATTAAAAAAGACCACTCCAAATTAAGAGACTACTCCAAATTAAAAGAGACCACTCCAAATTAAAAGAGACCACTCCAAATAAAAACATACCACTCCAAATTAAAAGAGACCACTCCAAATAAAAACATACCACTCCAAATTAAAAAAGACCACTCCAAATTAAAAAGAGACTACTCCAAATTAAGAGACCACTCTTAATTTAGCCTACTGATACACTAATGATAGTGAGTATGATAATACAGTCTTTTCTTTGCAAAAGTGGAGAAGGAAGCAGCAGCATCACCAGAGCTTCAGGTGCTCCTGTATTAATGTAGCCTACTGATACACTACTGATAGTGAGTATTATAATAGAAGCAGCAGCAGCACTAGAGCTTCAGGTGCTCCTGCAGAACATGGAGATGGTGGTCAGTTCAGAGTCAGACTCAGAGCAGGAACCTTCAGAGCACAAACCTAAACATGGAGGCTATGATTTTAGATGAATATGTGCTTTATTATGAGATTATCAGTAGGACTGTAATCTGGGAGGGACATACAAATCGATGACTGCACAAGTAATACAAGTTTAAGTTATTTACAATGTTAATCTCATTCTGCAGAGCAACTAGATGTGCAGAGAGAGAGAGAGAGAGAGAGAGAGAGAGAGAGAGAGAGAGAGAGAGAGAGAGAGAGAGAGAGAGAGAGAGAGAGAGAGAGAGAGAGAGAGAGAGATAGAGAGAGAGAAAAACAGCTTGTTTCTTTGTGCAGGGAAAATAGAAAGGGACAGCGAAAGCACTGAAAATCCATTTCATTATTTTGCCCGTCCTCAGTCCAAGGATTTGTTTTGTGTGTCTAGCCTTGTACATTTGTGTGCTATGATTGGTGTATTCCTAGAGAGTTTATGACGGTGCACCCATAGCACATACATTACCTTGAAAACTCAGTGTTCAGATAGGCTACTTGTTGGTAAGTCCCAAATGTTTGTATTTTGTAATGTGAATAACTTTCTTCCCAGATGAACATAGTGGCCAAATATATAACCAGTTTGGTATCCGTTACATCAACAAATAGGGTTGGCCTACAAAATTAGTGTTCTGGTGGTTTGTCAAAATTCCCAGCCTGAATGATTGATTCAGTCTGCCCCTGCACAGATCAATGCTCACCAGAAAACTGTTTTTATATAGCGTTGGTTGTATTGTAATTTCATGTTAAATTTCCAGGTATTGTCACCAGGTGTCCACTGGAACTACCAATAATATTAGGTGTCAGATAGGGGTATGTCTTATCAGGGCATTAAAACCTCTTTGGGCTAGACATGACATCAGTACGGCCTTGTTCCCCATCCAGGTATCGTCACCAGGTGTCCACTAGAACTCAGACTCTGTTATGTCAGCGGTGTGGCGTGGAAGGCTGTCATCTCATACAGAGACAAACGTATTAATATTGGTGACCCCTCAGAAGTCGCGGGACACGTTAAAGAAGGTTCAATTAAATGTTACTATTTGTATAATCTACTTTTTAAAAAACAGCATAAACTCTTGTAGAAACGATGTATTGCATTAAAAAAAAAAGTTAGATTAAATGTTACAATTTGTGTAATCTATTTAAAAATAACATCAAATCTTGTAGAAACGATGTATTGCATATTTACATGTATTTTCTGATCATTTAGCCAGATCTTGAACATATACAATGTGTTTAGTACATGTAAACAACATTTACATTGGTCTGTATGCGACAATAATTATGCTTTTTTTGAGGGGGTTTAAAAAAATAAATAGTCCCAGTTCGATAGTGCTCGTTTGTCTGGTCAATCCATAACTGACTGTACCGTTGAGGTTCTAGTGTACATACAGTGGGGCAAAAAAGTATTTAGTCAGCCACCAATTGTGCAAGTTCTCCCACTTAAAAATATGAGAGAGGCCTGTAATTTTCATCATAGGTACACCTCAACTATGTCAGACAAAATGAGGAAAAACATTTCCAGAAAATCACATTTATTTGCAAATTATGGTGGCTGACTAAATACTTCTTTGCCCCACTGTACATATTTCTTCAATTTGATTTAACAGCCCAGAACGAGTTAGCAGGAGAGGGAGTGGGGATATGTGATGAACTGATCAGTTTGAAGATCATGTCCTCTTCAGTGTGTGACCTGACTCTGATAGACTTACCTGGGATCGCCAGGGTACCAGTACAAGGACAACCAGAAGACATTGGAGCCCAAGTGAGACTTGATTTTGATAACTTTCGGATTTTAGCCAATCTTTTTTTCGATTCAAGTAGCGTGGTCTCGACATATCAATACATAAAACACCTGTCACATTAAAACATCCATAAAAAGTGACATTACCAAGATTGATAAAACAAAACCACACCAGTCATGTCTTCTGGCTTTTCTCTCTAGATTAAACATCTCATTCTGAAAATATTATCAAAACAAAAAACCATTAACTTGGTGGTGGTGCCATGCAATGTTGACATAGCAACAACAGAAGCTCTGAAAATGGCCAAAGAAGTGGATCCTGAAGGCACAAGAACTCTGGGTAAAGAAATCATACAAAGTAGACTAAATAATAACAACATACTACAGGGAAGGTTTATTTGCACTGAAATGTCTTCAATGTGTTGTTGTTGCTCTAAGAGTAAGGTTTTCTTTATTTGTGTCTTTTTCTGTCTTACAGCCATTCTGACGAAGCCAGACCTGATTGACAGGGGAACAGAGAAGGACGTGTTGGACATTGTTCGCAATAAAATCATCCCTCTCAATATGGGCTACGTTATTGTGAAATGTCGTGGTCAGAAACAAATTAACGATGGCGTCACCATAAATGACGCCATTGAGGAGGAGAGGGACTTCTTCGAAAATCACGACGAATTCAGGTGAACCGTTTACCTGTTTCTCGACCTCTTATCACTGCATAGTCGGAACTAGAAGCACAAGCATTTCGCTACACTCGTATTAACATCTGCTAACCATGTGTATGTGACAAATAAAAATTGATTTGATTTGATTTGACACTCAAGTTACAATGGATGTTCTTCCACTATATCTTGTCTCTCTCTTTTTCAATGTATAGCTCCCTCCTGGATGAAGAAAGGGTAACCACCAAGTGCCTAGCCGCTAGACTCACCCAAACCCTGGTCAACCACATCCAAGTTAGGCCAACTTCTAATCATCTGTCCCTTATGCATTCTAGTTTGGAATGGAGGTAGTTATTTGCTTAGGAGCACAGTTAGATAGAACACTTCCACATCCCACCCCTAGGGGGCAGTAGCAAACAGAATAGGTGCTTAACCTCTAGTGACACTCCATCCCTTGAACGGGACCGTTGTCATCATCGGACACTAATTAGCATAACGCAACGGACATAAATCTTCCTAGAATATATTCTTATTGATGAAAATCACAAGTGAAATATATTGGAACACAGCTTAGTCTTTTGTTAATCACCCTGTCATCTCAGATTTTCAAAATATGCTTTACAGCCAAAGCTAGACAAGCATTTGTGTAAGTTTATCGATAGCCTAGCATAGCATTATGCCTTGCTAGCAGCAGGCAACCTTGTCACGAAAATCAGAAAAGCAATCAAATTAAATCGTTTACCTTTGATGAACTTCGGATGTTTTCACTCACGAGACTCCCAGGTAGATAGCCAAAGTTCATTTTTTCCCAAAATATTATTTTTGTAGGCGAAATAGCTCCGTTTGTTCTTCACGTTTGGCTGAGAAATCGACCGGAAATTGCGGTCACAACAACGCCAAAAATATTCCAAATTAGCTCCATAATATCTGCAGAAACATGGCAAATGTTGTTTATAATCAATCCTCAAGGGGTTTTTCAAATATCTATTCGATAATATATCAACCGGGACAATTGGTTTCTCAGTAGAAGCGTTTGGAATAATGGCTACCTCTGTATTTTACCCGAGAATCTCTCTGGGAGCCATCAGGTGACCACTTGCGCAATGAAGCCGCCTAAATCAAATCAAAATCAAATCAAATTTATTTATATAGCCCTTCGTACATCAGCTGATATCTCAAAGTGCTGTACAGAAACCCAGCCTAAAACCCCAAACAGCAAACAATGCAGGTGTAAAAGCACGGTGGCTAGGAAAAACTCCCTAGAAAGGCCAAAACCTAGGAAGAAACCTAGAGAGGAACCGGGCTATGTGGGGTGGCCAGTCCTCTTCTGGCTGTGCCGGGTAGAGATTATAATAGAACATGACCAAGATGTTCAAATGTTCATAAATGACCAGCATGGTCGAATAATAATAAGGCAGAACAGTTGAAACTGGAGCAGCAGCACAGTCAGGTGGACTGGGGACAGCAAGGAGCCTTCATGTCAGGTAGTCCTGGGGCACGGTCCTAGGGCTCAGGTCAGTTGAAACTGGAGCAGGAGCATGGCCAGGTGGACTGGGGACAGCAAGGAGTCCTCATGTCAGGTAGTCCTGGGACATGGTCCTAGGGCTCAGGTCCTCCGAGAGAGAGAAAGAAAGAGAGAAGGAGAGAATTAGAGAACGCACACTTAGATTCACACAGGACACCGAATAGGACAGGAGAAGTACTCCAGATATAACAAACTGACCCTAGCCCCCGACACATAAACTACTGCAGCATAAATACTGGAGGCTGAGACAGGAGGGGTCAGGAGACACTGTGGCCCCATCCGAGGACACCCCGGACAGGGCCAAACAGGAAGGATATAACCCCACCCACTTTGCCAAAGCACATCCCCCACACCACTAGAGGGATATCTTCAACCACCAACTTACCATCCTGAGACAAGGCCGAGTATAGCCCACAAAGATCTCCGCCACGGTACAACCCAAGGGGGGCAGCAGACAGGCCGAACACAACAGTGAATCAACCCACCCAGGTGACGCACCCCCAGGGACGGCACGAGAGAGCCCCAGCAAGCCAGTGACTCAGCCCCCGTAACAGGGTTAGAGGCAGAGAATCCCAGTGGAAAGAGGGGAACCGGCCAGGCAGAGACAGCAAGGGCGGTTCGTTGCTCCAGAGCCTTTCCGTTCACCTTCCCACTCCTGGGCCAGACTACACTCAATCATATGACCCACTGAAGAGATGAGTCTTCAGTAAAGACTTAAAGGTTGAGACCGAGTTTGCGTCTCTGACATGGGTAGGCAGACCGTTCCATAAAAATGGAGCTCTATAGGAGAAAGCCCTGCCTCCAGCTGTTTGCTTAGAAATTCTAGGGACAATTAGGAGGCCTGCGTCTTGTGACCGTAGCGTACGTGTAGGTATGTACGGCAGGACCAAATCAGAGAGGTAGGTAGGAGCAAGCCCATGTAATGCTTTGTAGGTTAGCAGTAAAACCTTGAAATCAGCCCTTGCTTTGACAGGAAGCCAGTGTAGAGAGGCTAGCACTGGAGTAATATGATCAAATTTTTGGTTCTAGTCAAGATTCTAGCAGCCGTATTTAGCACTAACTGAAGTTTATTTAGTGCTTTATCCGGGTAGCCGGAAAATAGAGCATTGCAGTAGTCTAACCTAGAAGTGACAAAAGCATGGATTAATTTTTCTGCATCATTTTTGGACAGAAAGTTTCTGATTTTTGCAATGTTACGTAGATGGAAAAAAGCTGTCCTCGAAATGGTCTTGATATGTTCTTCAAAAGAGATCAGGGTCCAGAGTAACGCCGAGGTCCTTCACAGTTTTATTTGAGACGACTGTACAACCATTAAGATTAATTGTCAGATTCAACAGAAGATCTCTTTGTTTCTTGGGACCTAGAACAAGCATCTCTGTTTTGTCCGAGTTTAATAGTAGAAAGTTTGCAGCCATCCTTATGTCTGAAACACATGCTTCTAGCGAGGGCAATTTTGGGGCTTCACCATGTTTCATTGAAATGTACAGCTGTGTGTCATCCGCATAGCAGTGAAAGTTTACATTATGTTTTCGAATAACATCCCCAAGAGGTAAAATATATAGTGAAAACAATAGTGGTCCTAAAACAGAACCTTGAGGAACACCGAAATGTACAGTTGATTTGTCAGAGGACAAACCATTCACAGAGACAAACTGATATCTTTCCGACAGATAAGATCTAAACCAGGCCAGAACTTGTCCGTGTAGACCAATTTGGGTTTCCAATCTCTCCAAAAGAATGTGGTGATCGATGGTATCAAAAGCAGCACTAAGGTCTAGGAGCACGAGGACAGATGCAGAGCCTCGGTCCGATGCCATTAAAATGTCATTTACCACCTTCACAAGTGCCGTCTCAGTGCTATGATGGGGTCTAAAACCAGACTGAAGCATTTCGTATACATTGTTTGTCTTCAGGAAGGCAGTGAGTTGCTGCGCAACAGCCTTCTCTAAAATCTTTGAGAGGAATGGAAGATTCGATATAGGCCGATAGTTTTTATATTTTCTGGGTCAAGGTTTGGCTTTTTCAAGAGAGGCTTTATTACTGCCACTTTTAGTGAGTTTGGTACACATCCAGTGGATAGAGAGCCGTTTATTATGTTCAACATAGGAGGGCCAAGCACAGGAAGCAGCTCTTTCAGTAGTTTAGTTGGAATAGGGTCCAGTATACAGCATGAAGGTTTAGATGCCATGATTATTTTCATCATTGTGTCAAGAGATATAGTACTAAAACACTTGAGCGTCTCTCTTGATCCTAGGTCCTGGCAGAGTTGTGCAGACTCAGGACAACTGAGGTTTGGAGGAATACGCAGGTTTAAAGAGGAGTCCGTAATTTGCTTTCTAATAATCATAATCTTTTCCTCAAAGAAGTTCATGAATTTATCACTGCTAAAGTGAAGGTCATCCTCTCTTGGGAATGCTGCTTTTTAGTTAGCTTTG
Organism: Oncorhynchus keta; assembly: GCF_023373465.1. NCBI lineage: Eukaryota > Metazoa > Chordata > Actinopteri > Salmoniformes > Salmonidae > Oncorhynchus > Oncorhynchus keta. The sequence goes on along the minus strand of NC_068445.1, from coordinate 44,022,281 downwards.
CCACAGTATCAAAAAGGAATTTCGGATTGTTCTTATTTTCCTCAATTAAGTTAGAAAAATAGGACGATCGAGCAGCAGTAAGGGCTCTTCGGTACTGCACGGTACCGTCCTTCCAAACTAGTCGGAAGACTTCCAGTTTGGTGTGGCGCCATTTCCGTTCAATTTTCTGGAAGCTTGCTTCAGAGCTCGGGTATTTTCTGTGTACCAGGGAGCTAGTTTCTTATGAGACATTTTTTTAGTTTTTAGGGGTGCAACTGCATCTAGGGTATTGCGCAAGGTTAAATTGAGATCCTCAGTTAGGTGGTTAACGGATTTTTGTCCTCTGGCGTCCTTGGGTAGGCAGAGGGAGTCTGGAAGGGCATCAAGGAATCTTTGTGTTGTCTGTGAATTTATAGCACGACTTTTGATGTTCCTTGGTTGGGGTCTGAGCAGATTATTTGTTGCAATTGCAAACGTAATAAAATGGTGGTCCGATAGTCCAGGATTATGAGGAAAAACATTAAGATCCACAACATTTATTCCATGGGACAAAACTAGGTCAGCGTATGACTGTGACAGTGAGTGGGTCCAGAGACATGTTGGACAAAACCCACTGAGTCGATGATGGCTCCAAAAGCCTTTTGGAGTGGGTCTGTGGACTTTTCCATGTGAATATTAAAGTCACCAAAGATTAGAATATTATCTGCAATGACTACAAGGTCTGATAGGAATTCAGGGAACTCAGTGAGAAACGCTGTATATGGCCCAGGAGGCCTGTAAACAGTAGCTATAAAAAGTGATTGAGTAGGCTGCATAGATTTCATGACTAGAAGCTCAAAAGACGAAAACGTCATTTTTTTTTTGTAAATTGAAATTTGCTATCGTAAATGTTAGCAACACCTCCGCCTTTGCGGGATGCACGGGGATATGGTCACTAGTGTAGCCAGGAGGTGAGGCCTCATTTAACACAGTAAATTCATCAGGCTTAAGCCATGTTTCAGTCAGGCCAATCACATCAAGATTATGATCAGTGATTAGTTCATTGACTATAATTGCCTTTGAAGTAAGGGATCTAACATTAAGTAGCCCTATTTTGAGATGTGAGGTATCATGATCTCTTTCAGTAATGACAGGAATGGAGGTGGTCTTTATCCTAGTGAGATTGCTAAGGCGAACACCGCCATGTTTAGTTTTGCCCAACCTAGGTCGAGGCACAGACACGGTCTCAATGGTGATAGCTGAGCTGACTACACTGACTATGCTAGTGGCAGACTCCACTATGCTGGCAGGCTGGCTAATAGCCTGCTGCCTGGCCTGCACCCTATACCCTACAGGTATTCTTCAACATAAATGCGTAAAACTACGTCACAATGCTGTAGACATCTTGGGGAATACGTAGAAAGCGTAATCTGGTTGATAGCCCATTCACTGCTCAATAGGGACGCATTGGAACGCAGCGCTTTCAAAAGATGAGTCACTTCGGATTGGATTTTTCTCAGGCATTATACTCACAGACAATATTTTTACAGTTTTGGAAACTTTAGAGTGTTTTCTATCCTAAGCTGTCAATTATATGCATATTCTAGCATCTTGTCCTGATAAAATATCCCATTTAATTTGGGAACGTTATTTTTCCAAAAATGAAAATACTGCCCCCTAGTGCCAACAGGTTTTAAGGCTTCTTGAATGACAATAATGTTATATATCAGATGAAACCATGTTTGTTTTTTTTGTCTTTCAGAAATCCATTCCACAGATGTCTGATCAGATAAAACAGCAGCTGTGGGTTTATCAGACGGAATTGACTAAGTATGAGGGTGGTCCTCCCGTGGATCCTGTAGGGAAGAGGAAGTACCTTATTGAGGTGATTAATCACTCAACCCATCAGCTGTCATCATTAATATAAAGTTGTATCAGTATGAATCAGGAGCCGATTCATTTTCAAATAAAATAAAAGCTTGAGTCTGTAAAGTTGGTTTAAAAAAAAAAAAAAAACACATCACTGGCTATTTACTGTGGTCTGTTTCCCCCTCAGGTGATAAAACAGTTCAATTACAAGATTGATCTGCTGTGCAGAGGGGAGCTGAAGAATGATGAAAATCTATTCATTAACATGCAAAACATATTTGCAAAATGGTTTGAAAAGCTTGGACACTCCAGGGCAGGTTGTAAGTACACTATTTGAAATCGATAAACAGGTTATTGTTGGGATATTGCACAGGAATAACTATTTTCACTTTATTTCACAAATATTCATGGTTTGTACTTATACTATAAACAGATGTAATGCTGGTAAGTGTGTAAGCATGCACCCCCAAAAATCAATTCTTATTCGCAATAAGTAATAGAACACAATAGTATTTATTTCTCATTATTTAATTAATTTTACCCTCAAAAAATGATTAACTTCCATTTCCCTCAATTTAGACCACAAAATGACCCAAGATGTGGTCAATGAATTTGATCAGAAGCACAGAGGACGAGAACTTCCAGGTTTCAATAACTACACTTTATTTGAAAGTGTAGTTCAGAAACTGGTGGGGGAACTGAAACATCCAGCTATGGACACACTACAGAAAATCAAAGGTACTTTCACTTCATTTTTTACTATACTGATTTTGTTTTTAATACACTAATATTTGGCAAAAAAGGTTTCATCATGTCATAGCTTGAGGGACAGTGAGGGACAGTGAGTGACCATTAGATACCAATATTTCATCATGTCATAGCTTGAGTGACAGTGAGGGACAGTGAGTGACCATTAGATACCATCATGTCATAGCTTGAGGGACAGTGAGTGACCATTAGATATCAATGTTTCATCATGTCATAGCTTGAGTGACAGTGAGGGACAGTGAGTGACAGTGAGGGACAGTGAGTGACAGTGAGTGACAGTGAGGGACCATTAGATAGAACACATACATGCTATTCTTTGGATGTACATCCCTACATTATTTACTTTTGATATCTATATTTTTTTAAACACACTTCATTACCTCCCGTGATACTGATCCTCACTCCGTGGTGGGGGTTCGGGTGTAGGAGGTGAATGACACAGCCGTCCAGAGACCCCCTGCTAGTCGAAGACAACAAACACTCCCATTCATGTTTTTCTTTTTCTTTCCATTTGTATGTCTTGTAATTGTAAATGTTTTGGAAATACATAATGCCTGAATGTCATGCCAATAAAGCAACATTGAATAGTACCTTAGTGATGGAGGTAAGGGAATGGAATAGTACCTTATTTTTATTTTATCAGGCAAGTCAGTTAAGAACAAATTCTTATTTTCAATGACGGCCTAGGAACAGTGGGTTAACTGCCTGTTCAGGGGCAGAATGACAGATTTGTACCTTGTCAGCTCGGGGATTTGAACTTGCAACCTTGCGGTTACTAGTCCAACGCTCTAACCACTAGGCTACCCTGGCGCCCACTAGACTACCTTAGTGGTGGAGGTAAAGGAATTGAATAGTATCTTAGTGATGGAGGTAAGGGAATTGAATAGTACCTTAGTGATGGAGGTAAGGAATTGAATAGTACCTTAGTGGTGGAGGAAACGGAATTGAATAGTACCTTAGTGGTGGAGGTAAGGGAATTGAATAGTACCTTAGTGATGGAGGTAAAGGAATTGAATAGTACCTTAGTGATGGAGGTAAGGGAATTGAATAGTACCTTAGTGATGGAGGTAAAGGAATTGAATAGTACCTTAGTGGTGGAGGTAAGGAATTGAATAGTACCTTAGTGGTGGAGGTAAGGGAATTGAATAGTACCTTAGTGATGGAGGTAAGGGAATTGAATAGTACCTTAGTGATGGAGGTAAAGGAATTGAATAGTACCTTAGTGATGGAGGTAAGGGAATTGAATAGTACCTTAGTGGTGGAGGTAAGGGAATTAAATAGTACCTTAGTGGTGGAGGTAAGGGAATTGAATAGTACCATAGTGATGGAGGTAAGGGAATTGAATAGTGGTCCTTCTGTAGCTCAGTTGGTAGAGCATGGCGCTTGTAACGCCAGGGTAGTGGGTTCGATTCCCGGGACCACCCATACGTAGAATGTATGCACACATGACTGTAAGTCGCTTTGGATAAAAGCGTCTGCTAAATGGCATATATTATTATTATTATTATTATATTAATAGTACCTTAGTGATGGAGGTAAGGGAATTGAATAGTACCTTAGTGATGGAGGTAAGGGAATTGAATAGCACCTTAGTGATGGAGGTAAGGGAATTGAATAGCACCTTAGTGGTGGAGGTAAGGGAATTGAATAGCACCTTAGTGGTGGAGGTAAGGGAATTGAATTGCACCTTAGTGGTGGAGGTAAGGGAATTGAATAGCACCTTAGTGGTGGAGGTAAGGGAATTGAATAGCACCTTAGTGGTGGAGGTAAGGGAATTGAATAGGACCTTAGTGGTGGAGGTAAGGGAATTGAATAGGACCTTAGTGGTGGAGGTAAGGGAATTGAATAGTACCTTAGTGGTGGAGGTAAGGGAATTGAATAGTACCTTAGTGGTGGAGGTAAGGGAATTGAATAGTACCTTAGTGGTGGAGGTAAGGGAATTGAATAGTACCTTAGTGGTGGAGGTAAGGGAATTGAATAGTACCTTAGTGGTGGAGGTAAGGGAATTGAATAGTACCTTAGTGGTGGAGGTAAGGGAATTGAATAGTACCTTAGTGGTGGAGGTAAGGGAATTGAATAGTACCTTAGTGGTGGAGGTAAGGGAATTGAATAGTACCTTAGTGGTGGAGGTAATGGAATTGAATAGTACCTTAGTGGTGGAAGTAAGGGAATTGAATAGTACCTTAGTGGTGGAGGTAAGGGAATTGAATAGTACCTTAGTGGTGGAGGTAAGGGAATTGAATAGTACCTTAGTGATGGAGGTAAGGGAATTGAATAGCACCTTAGTGGTGGAGGTAAGGGAATTGAATAGCACCTTAGTGGTGGAGGTAAGGGAATTGAATAGCACCTTAGTGGTGGAGGTAAGGGAATTGAATTGCACCTTAGTGGTGGAGGTAAGGGAATTGAATAGCACCTTAGTGGTGGAGGTAAGGGAATTGAATAGGACCTAGTGGTGGAGGTAAGGGAATTGAATAGCACCTTAGTGGTGGAGGTAAGGGAATTGAATAGTACCTTAGTGGTGGAGGTAAGGGAATTGAATAGTACCTTAGTGGTGGAGGTAAGGGAATTGAATAGTACCTTAGTGGTGGAGGTAAGGGAATTGAATAGTACCTTAGTGGTGGAGGTAAGGGAATTGAATAGTACCTTAGTGGTGGAGGTAAGGGAATTGAATAGTACCTTAGTGGTGGAGGTAAGGGAATTGAATAGTACCTTAGTGGTGGAGGTAAGGGAATTGAATAGTACCTTAGTGGTGGAGGTAATGGAATTGAATAGTACCTTAGTGGTGGAGGTAATGGAATTGAATAGTACCTTAGTGATGGAAGTAAGGGAATTGAATAGTACCTTAGTGGTGGAGGTAAGGGAATTGAATAGTACCTTAGTGGTGGAGGTAAGGGAATTGAATAGTACCTTAGTGATGGAGGTAAGGGAATTGAATAGCACCTTAGTGATGGAGGTAAGGGAATTGAATAGCACCTTAGTGGTGGAGGTAAGGGAATTGAATAGCACCTTAGTGATGGAGGTAAGGGAATTGAATAGCACCTTAGTGGTGGAGGTAAGGGAATTGAATAGCACCTTAGTGATGGAGGTAAGGGAATGGAATAGTACCTTAGTGATGGAGGTAAGGAATGGAATAGTACCTTAGTGGTGGAGGTAAGGAATTAAATAGTACCTAGTGATGGAGGTAAGGGAATTGAATAGTACCTTAGTGGTGGAGGTAAGGGAATTGAATAGTACCTTAGTGGTGGAGGTAAGGGAATTGAATAGTACCTTAGTGATGGAGGTAAGGGAATTGAATAGTACCTTAGTGGTGGAGGTAAGGGAATTGAATAGTACCTTAGTGATGGAGGTAAGGGAATTGAATAGCACCTTGGTGATGGAGGTAAGGGAATGGAATAGTACCTTAGTGGTGGAGGTAAGGAATGGAATAGTACCTTAGTGATGGAGGTAAGGGAATTGAATAGCACCTTAGTGGTGGAGGTAAGGGAATTGAATAGCACCTTAGTGATGGAGGTAAGGGAATGGAATAGTACCTTAGTGATGGAGGTAAGGGAATGGAATAGTACCTTAGTGGTGGAGGTAAGGGAATTGAATAGTACCATAGTGATGGAGGTAAGGGAATTAAATAGTACCTTAGTGATGGAGGTAAGGGAATTGAATAGTACCTTAGTGACGGAGGTAAGGGAATTGAATAGTACCTAGTGACGGAGGTAAGGGAATTGAATAGTACCTTAGTGACGGAGGTAAGGGAATTGAATAGTACCTTAGTGGTGGAGGTAAGGGAATTGAATAGTACCTTAGTGGTGGAGGTAAGGGAATTGAATAGTACCTTAGTGGTGGAGGTAAGGGAATTGGAAAGTACCTTAGTGGTGGAGGTAAGGGAATTGAATAGTACCTTAGTGGTGGAGGTAAGGGAATTGAATAGTACCTTAGTGGTGGAGGTAAGGGAATTGAATAGTACCTTAGTGGTGGAGGTAAGGGAATTGAATAGCACCTTAGTGGTGGAGGTAAGGGAATTGAATAGCACCTTAGTGGTGGAGGTAAGGGAATTGAATAGCACCTTAGTGGTGGAGGTAAGGGAATTGAATAGCACCTTAGTGGTGGAGGTAAGGGAATTGAATAGTACCTTAGTGGTGGAGGTAAGGGAATTGGAAAGTACCTTAGTGGTGGAGGTAAGGGAATTGAATAGCACCTTAGTGGTGGAGGTAAGGGAATTGAATAGTACCTTAGTGGTGGAGGTAAGGGAATTGAATAGTACCTTAGTGGTGGAGGTAAGGGAATTGAATAGCACCTTAGTGGTGGAGGTAAGGGAATTGAATAGCACCTTAGTGGTGGAGGTAAGGGAATTGAATAGTACCTTAGTGGTGGAGGTAAGGGAATTGAATAGCACCTTAGTGGTGGAGGTAAGGGAATTGAATAGCACCTTAGTGGTGGAGGTAAGGGAATTGAATAGTACCTTAGTGGTGGAGGTAAGGGAAAACATGTTAAGTCGTTAACGTATGCATTTGTATGCGTTTTTCCAGATCTGGTGCAGAAGCACTTTTTTGTTGTGTCCAAAAACAGCTTTGAGAATTATCCTTGCCTTCAGCGTTTTTCAATGGTAACGTAACAGCACATTAACAACTGTGGTATGATCTGTCACAATACACACTGCTCATCCGTCTAAATTATGTTTTTTTGTTTTTAACGTAATTTTATTTTGTGAATAGCCGTTTCTACACCTATTACGTGAAATGAGTTGTTTTTACCTAATTAAATTTAAAAATATATATATACTACATCCTTACTCTTTGTTTGATCTCCTAGACCAACATTGATGCCATCCAGAAACAGCAGTTAACCACTGTGATGGACAGGATCGAGGAGCAGTTTGAGATGGAGATGCAGATGTACACACAGGATGAAATCTTTGCCCGAACACTGACGCCAGCACAGAAGGAAACCCCAGGGGAAACTGACTGCTCAGGTTATGACACCAGGAGCAAGTACCCTGAACTCCTCAATTCATACTTTGAGGTACAACGCAACACTAGTTCCAACATGGAGATCTAAATGTCAGTAGACGTAGATTAAAGAACGCAGGAGGAGTTGTGCCAGGCAGCAGTCTCTAGCGCCAGTGATGACAAATTGTATTTTGAATGAAAAGATGAAGTGGTTAGGACGGCAGCAGTACGAATCCCAGCGTGTTGTTAATCTAAGCCAACCCCTTTAAATTTTACTAACCGTAGTGGCTAAAATAGCTGACTCTGAAGTCGCTAATTAACCCCAACTAATTAACCCATAACAACTCGATCGCTTACTAGCTCTGATGTTCACACGCTAGCTTTGACGAAACCAATGTTTACATCTAAATTGTTAGTCCTCTCCCTCCCGCCCTTCCTCTCCTCTCCCGCCTACCTCTCTCTCAGATCGTGGTGCAGCGACTGGCGGACCAGGTGCCCATGCTGATCCGTTACTTCATCCTGAAGGAGTCAGCCAGGATCCTGTCCAGTGAGATGCTGGGCCTGCTGAACAGCGATGACTTGGACGAGATGCTGAAGGAGGAATCAGAGATTGGCCGGAAACGTGAAGCCTTGAGGGAAAAAGTCAAGCGTCTTGGACTGGCCAATAACAAGATCAGTAGCCTCTGGGATCAGAGTGGTTGACATTGTGATGTAACCAACCAGGGCTGAATAACTGTCCCACAATCATTTTACCTGCAATTAATCAACATACAGAATATTTTAAAAGATGGACATTTTAGTGCTGTCAAATTTGGGATTCAGAGCACTGAAAATGCTATTCCCATTGTCACAGAACACAGCTATACTCTCAAAAGCTCTGGCCTTTTATACTATCATCACATATCCGCAAAATATTTAATCTCAAAATTGACAAATGAAAGATGTTAAGACTGTTTTTGATATGATTAAAACTGACAAATTGTCGCTGACGTACAGTAAGTAAACCTTGTATCTCCAAAACGTAAACAGCCGTACCATTAATGATCATACAAGCAACAAAACTTCAGAAGCTATTAGAGTACATACTGTGAAAAACGGACTACTTATAATTAATGTAAACATGTTGGGCAAAAATTTGAGTCGCAGGGTTTTCTTTTTCGACAGCAACGAATGGAAATAAATGTTGTATCCCGTCCTTTTCTAATTGGTCGAAGGGGCATCAGCACTGAGAATAATGTTATGATAGCATCATGTATACTTGATGCCTGTAAATAACAACGGTGAAAATGGACACACTTGTCTGGTTCCTCTTTGCAACTGGAATGGTTTAGATGTATACATTAGTTAAATCTGCTGTTTTGAGATATTTGTATATTAACTAGGCTACCTTTTTATATTAACTAGGCTACCTACACTCTAACCACTGGGCTACCTGCCGACCCTACACTCTAACCACTAGGCTACCTGCCACCTCTACACTCTAACCACTAGGCTACCCTGCCCACTCTACACTCTAACCACTAGGCTACCCTGCCGCCTCTACACTCTAACCACTAGGCTACCTGCCACCTCTACACTTTAACCACTAGGCTACCTGCCACCTCTACACTTTAACCACTAGGCTACCTGCCACCTCTCCACTCTAACCACTAGGCTACCTGCCACCTCTACACTTTAACCACTAGGCTACCCTGCCACCTCTACCCTCTAACCACTAGGCTACCCTGCCACCTCTACCCTCTAACCACTAGGCTACCCTGCCACCTCTACCCTCTAACCACTAGGCTACCCTGCCACCTCTACCCTCTAACCACTAGGCTACCCTGCCACCTCTACCCTCTAACCACTAGGCTACCCTGCCACCTCTACCCTCTAACCACTAGGCTACCCTGCCACCTCTACCCTCTAACCACTAGGCTACCCTGCCACCTCTACCCTCTAACCACTAGGCTACCCTGCCACCTCTACCCTCTAACCACTAGGCTACCCTGCCACCTCTACCCTCTAACCACTAGGCTACCCTGCCACCTCTACCCTCTAACCACTAGGCTACCCTGCCACCTCTACCCTCTAACCACTAGGCTACCCTGCCACCTCTACCCTCTAACCACTAGGCTACCCTGCCACCTCTACCCTCTAACCACTAGGCTACCCTGCCACCTCTACCCTCTAACCACTAGGCTACCCTGCCACCTCTACGCTCTAACCACTAGGCTACCCTGCCGCCTCTACCCTCTAACCACTAGGCTACCCTGCCGCCTCTACCCTCTAACCACTAGGCTACCCTGCCACCTCTACCCTCTAACCACTAGGCTACCCTGCCACCTCTACCCTCTAACCACTAGGCTACCCTGCCACCTCTACCCTCTAACCACTAGGCTACCCTGCCACCTCTACCCTCTAACCACTAGGCTACCCTGCCGCCTCTACCCTCTAACCACTAGGCTACCCTGCCGCCTCTACCCTCTAACCACTAGGCTACCCTGCCGCCTCTACACTCTAACCACTAGGCTACCCTGCCGCCTCTACACTCTAACCACTAGGCTACCCTGCCACCTCTACCCTCTAACCACTAGGCTACCCTGCCACCTCTACCCTCTAACCACTAGGCTACCCTGCCACCTCTACCCTCTAACCACTAGGCTACCCTGCCACCTCTACCCTCTAACCCAGGGGTGTCAAACTCATTTCGCATCGTGGGCCACATACGGCCTAGGGAGATGTCAAGTGGGCCGGACCATTAAAATTATACCATACTCTGCTATAAATAACCAAAATATCATGTCTTTCCTTTGTTTTGGTGTAAAGAAGCACAAGAACATTAGGAAAATATTGAAATTTAATGAACTATCCTTTTACAAAACATTTCATGAAACACCTCATATTTCCTTAGACAAATGTGCAATTTACTTTTATCATTCACAAATATGCATTGCAACTGATCCCACTGATTGTACAAAGGCACAAAACTTTAATTGGTACTGAAAAATATAGTAATGCACTTTAAGATTAAATGAGACTTTTAAAGAAAGGAATTTTTTAAACCACTTACACATACGCATATAAAATCTAAATGTAATCCCTGCGTACACCTTACAAACTAAGGAGAGTGATTTTAAATGTGTAATGAAGAAAGTGTTCGCCTGTCCTGTAAATCTGTAAACTTCATACATGAAACATACATACACATACAATACATACTGAAAATGTATGGAGTTGTATGAACAGTAGAATTCCATCACACAACTTTTGTTTTGAAGCTGCTGACTAACATTAAAGTGCACATTTTTAAATCACCACAGTAAGGATTCATCTTCACAGAGCTGTATTCTTTCAATGCAAACAGTATCTAAGGCAGCATTTTAAAGGTGTTAGTCTAGTCTGGACTTGTATTTGTACCTGAAACTTGGCATCTTTTGGCCTGTACAAGTGCATCAACACCAGGTGTCATGTCCTGACTAGCTGTCACTTTCAGAATGTCATTTAAGTGCTTGTTTGTGAGCCTTGAACGCATTTTTTGTTTTATTGATATTCATCACTGAGAAAATTTGTTCACAAAGGTAGGTTGTCCCAAACATGCACAAAATTTTAGCAGCCAGGGCTGTTAATTTGGGGTACCCTGGTAGTAGATACTGATAAAATCAGGGCAGGGTTGCCATTTGCATCTCCCACAAAGTCAGCTTCAACTTAAATGCATGTATGTTGTCAGAAAACTGTGTGACAACTTTTTGCGGCCTTGCAACATTTTGTTCAGATTGTTCAAGTGTTCAGTAATATCAACCAAGAATGCAAGGTCCCGTAGCCATTCCTGAGATTGTAATTCCAACACCGGTTTTCCTTTTTCTCCATGAACTGTCCGATTTCCTCTCGTAGATCAAAGAAATGCCTCAGCACAGCGCCTCGGCTTAACCATCTCACTTCAGTGTGGTATGGCAGGCTGTGGGTAATGTTGCTGTCGCTGAGAAGTTTGTCAAACTGACGATGGTTCAGACCTCTGGACCGGATGAAATTTACAGTGCGAACAACCACCTCCATGACGTGGTCCATTTTCAGCGACTTGCAACACAATGCCTCCTGGTGCAAAATACAGTGAAATGTCCAGAAACGATCTCCTCCATTAAGGGCTTGTACTTTGTCTTTGAACTTTGTCGCGACACCTGCTTTCTTTCCGACCATGGATGGCGCGCCGTCTGTAGCCAGGCTGACAGCGGGACCAGTCCACTCCAACTCTGTCCAATGCAGCAAGGACAGAGCCGAAAATGTCCTCGGCTGTTGTGGTGTCCATCATTGGCACCAACTCAAGAAACTCTTCAGTAACAGTCAATGTCTCATCAACTCCTCGAATAAATATGGCCAGTTGGGCCACGTCTGTGATGTCAGTGCTCTCGTCAATTGCCACGGAAAATGCAATAAATGACTTGACTCTCTGTTTCAATTGACTGTCTAAATCTGCCGATAGTTCCGAAATCCTCTCTGCTATAGTATTCCTCGTCATGCTAATATTGGCAAAAGCTTGTCGAATCTCGGGACATACAAGTTCAGCCGCCTTCATCATGCATCGTTTAACAAAGTCACCGCCGGAATACGGCTTCGATGCTAATGCTATTTCGCTAGCAATTAGGTAGCTGGCTTTTACCGCTGCTTCACTGACTTCTCGGCTCTGGATGAAAGTTGACTGCTGTTTCCTCAGACCCGCCAGCAATTCGTTAATCTTATCTCTTCTCAGTTGTCCTTGCAAGCCGTCATATTTTTCTGTGATGAGTCTCGTAGTGGCGTCGAATATTATATTCCTTCAATACCGAAACTTGTTGCAAACACACCAAGCACAAAGGTTTTTCCGTGCATCTCTGTAAATAAATAGGACGTGGTCCATTTTTCTTTGAAAATTCTACACTCCTTATCTACTTTTCTCCGTTTGGATAACGACATTTTGGCTAATGAGGGTGTAGTGGAGAGGTAGAGACATTAACAATCTTAACAACGTCGTAACAAGCAGCAGATGGCGCATTGATACCTGCTGTTTTCAGTCTGTCTCAGTGATCGGCTTGTCTTAAAAAAAAAAAAAAATTAATTCCATGTCTTTATGCATTTTTTCCACTTTCAAATTATCCTTAGGGTCCTGATCGAACCTCCTTGGGGGCCTGGTTCCCACTATGGGCCGTATGTTTGACACCCCTGCTCTAACCACCAGGCTACCCTGCCACCTCTACCCTCTAACCACTAGGCTACCCTGCCACCTCTACCCCTCTAACCACTAGGCTACCCTGCCACCTCTTAGTGTTCACCCAGAGTGCAGAATAAATGAAGAATTTACAAACACACAAACAGCCGTTGACTATGACTGGTGTCGGTAAACGTTGGCAAAAAAACCCACAATGTATTTGTTGTTAGCAGTACAGTTACCAACGCTCTAAAATCACATTTTATTTGTCACATACACATTTTTAGCAGATGTTATTGCGAGTGTAGCAAAATGCTTGTGTTTCTAGCTCCGACAGTGCAGTAATATCTAACAGTTTCATAACATATACACAAAATACATGTAAATCTAAGTAAGGAATTGATTAAGAATATATATATATACATATACACTACCGTTCAAAAGTTTGGGGTCACTTAGAAATGTCCATGTTTTTTCAAGAAAAACACATTTTTGTCCATTAAAATAACATCAAATTGATCAGAAATACAGTGTAGACATTGTTGTAAATGACAAGTGTAGCTGGAAACAGATTTTTATGGAATATCTACAGGCGTACAGAGACCCATTATCAGCAACCATCACTCCTGTGTTCCAATGGCACGTTGTGTTAGCTAATCCAAGTTTTTCATTTTCAAAGGCTAATTGATCATTAGAAAACCTTCTTGAAATGTTAGCACAGCTGAAAACTGTTGTTCAGATTAAAGAAGCAATAAAACTAGCCTTCTTTAGACTAGTTGAGTATCTGGAGCATCAGCATTTGTGGGTTCAATTACAGGTTCAAAATGGCCAGAAACAAATAACTTTCTTCTGAAACTCGTCAGTCTATTCTTGTTCTGAGAAATTAAAGCTATTCCATGCGAGATGTTCACAGAACAGTGCAAACTGTCTAACTAGAATAGAAAGAGTGGGAGGCCCCAGTGCACAGAGCAAGAGGACAAGTACATTAGCGTATCTAGTTTGAGAAACAGACGTCAAAAGTCCTCAACTGGCTTCTTCATTAAATAGTACCCACAAAACACCAGTTTCAACGTCAACAGTGAAAGGGGCGACTCCGGGATGCTGAACTTCTAGGCAGAGTTGCAAAGAATCTCAAGGCCATCAGACTGTTAAAACAGCCACCACTAACACAGAGAGGATACTATCTACATACAGACTTGAAATTATTGGCCACTTTAATAAATGGATTACTAGTCACTAATAATGTTTACATATCTTGCATTACTCATCTCATATGTATTTACTGTATTTTATACCATCTATTGAGTCTTGCGTATGCCGTTCGGTCATTGCTCATCCATTTATTCATATGTATATATTCTTATTCCATTCCTTTACTTAGATTTGTGTGCAGTTGTATTAGCATACCTACACAACGTTTTAGAATACCTACTCATTCAAGGGTTTTTCTTTATTTTGACTATTTTCTAGTCAAAATAGTCTTGTGACAAGGTAGGGGTGGTATTGTCACCTTAGTTCCTGTTATATTTTTATGTCTCTGTTTTAGTTTGGTCAGGGCGTGAGTTGGGGTGGGCATTCTGTTTTGTTCTGTTCTGTTATATATTTCTAGGTGTTTGACCTGGTATGGTTCTCAATCAGAGGCAGCTGTCAATCGTTGTCTCTGATTGAGAACCACACTTAGGCAGCCTGTTTTCCCACTATGGGTTGTGGTTAGTCATTGTCTCTGATTGAGAACCACACTTAGGCAGCCTGTTTTCCCACTATGGGTTGTGGTTAGTCATTGTCTCTGATTGAGAACCACACTTAGGCAGCCTGTTTTCCCACTATGGGTTGTGGGTTGTTGTTGTCTCTGATTGAGAACCACACTTAGGCAGCCTGTTTTCCCACTATGGGTTGTGGGTTAGTTGTTGTCTCTGATTGAGAACCACACTTAGGCAGCCTGTTTTCCCACTATGGGTTGTGGTTAGTCATTGTCTCTGATTGAGAACCACACTTAGGCAGCCTGTTTTCCCACTATGGGTTGTGGGTAGTCGTTGTCTCTGATTGAGAACCACACTTAGGCAGCCTGTTTTCCCACTATGGGTTGTGGGTAGTCATTGTCTCTGATTGAGAACCATACTAAGGCAGCCTGTTTTCCCCCTGTTAGTTGTGGGTAGTTGTTGTCTCTGATTGAGAACCATACTTAGGCAGCCTGTTTTCCCCTGTTAGTTGTGGGTAGTTGTTGTCTCTGATTGAGAACCATACTTAGGCAGCCTGTTTTCCCCCTGTTAGTTGTGGGTAGTTGTTGTCTCTGATTGAGAACCACTATTTAGGCAGCCTGTTTTCCCCCTGTTAGTTGTGGGTAGTCATTGTCTCTGATTGAGAACCATACTTAGGCAGCCTGTTTTCCCCTATGGGTTGTGGGTAGTTGTTGTCTCTGATTGAGAACCATACTTAGGCAGCCTGTTTTCCCCCTGTTAGTTGTGGGTAGTTGTTGTCTCTGATTGAGAACCATACTTAGGCAGCCTGTTTTCCCCCTGTTAGTTGTGGGTAGTTGTTGTCTCTGATTGAGAACCATACTTAGGCAGCCTGATTTCCCCCTGTTAGTTGTGGGTAGTTGTTGTCTCTGATTGAGAACCATACTTAGGCAGCCTGTTTTCCCCCTGTTAGTTGTGGGTAGTTGTTGTCTCTGATTGAGAACCATACTTAGGCAGCCTGTTTTCCCACTATGGGTTGTGGGTAGTTGTTGTCTCTGATTGAGAACCATACTAAGGCAGCCTGTTTTCCCACTATGGGTTGTGGTTAGTCATTGTCTCTGATTGAGAACCATATTTAGGCAGCCTGTTTTCCCCACTATGGGTTGTGGTTAGTCATTGTCTCTGATTGAGAACCACACTTAGGCAGCCTGTTTTCCCACTATGGGTTGTGGGTAGTCATTGTCTCTGATTGAGAACCATATTTAGGCAGCCTGTTTTCCCACTATGGGTTGTGGGTAGTTGTTTTCCTTTTCAGTGTTTGCACCATACGGGACTGTTTCGGTTTTCAATTATTCTCTTGTTCTTTTGTATTTAGTGTTCAGTTAATTAAAGGAAATATGAACACGTACCACGCTGCACCTTGGTCCTCACCTTATTCCACCAACAGCCATTACAGAAGATATCCCTATTTGTTAAAAGACCAAGTCCATATTATGGCAAGAACAGCTCAAGTAAGCAAAGAGAAACAACAGTCCATCATTACTTTAAGACATGAAGGTCAGTCAATACGGAAAATGTCAAGAACTTTTAAAGTTTCTTCAAGTGCAGTCACAAAGACCATCAAGCGCTATGATGAAACTGGCTCTCATGAGGACCGCCACAGGAAAGGAAGACCCAGAGTTACCTCTGCTACAGATCATAAGTTCATTAGAATTACCAGCCTCAGAATTTGCATCCCAAATAAATGATTCACAGAGTTCAAGAAACAGACACATCTCAACCACAACTGTTCAGAGGAGACTGTGTGAATCAGGCCTTCATGGTCAAATTGCTATAAAGAAACCAATACTAAAGAACACCAATAATAAGAAGAGACTTGCTTGGGCCAAGAAACACGAGCAATGGACATTAGACTGGTGGAACTCTGTCCTTTGGTCTGGAGTTCAAATGTGAGATTTCTGGTTCCAACCGCCGTGTCTTTGTGAGACGCGGTGTGGGTGAACAGATGATCTCTGCATGTGTGGTTCTCACCGTGAAGCATGGAGGAGGAGGCGTGTTGGTGCAGCGGTGTTTTGCTGGTGACACTGTCTGTGATTTATTTACAATTGAAGGCACTCTTTACCAGTATGGCTACCACAGCATTCTGCAGTGATACGCCATCCCATCTGGTTTGGGCTTAGTGGGACTATCATTTTTTTTCAACAGGACAATGACCCAATACACCTCCAGGCTGTGTAAGGGCTATTTGACCAAGAAGGAGAGTGATGGAGTGCTGCATCAGATGACCTGGCCTCCACAGTCACCCGACCTCAACTCAATTGAGATGGTTTGGGATGAGTCGGACCTCAGAGTGAAGGGAAAGCATCCAATAAGTGCTCAGCATATCTGGGAACTCCTTCAAGATTCTTGGAAAAGCATAACAGGTGAATCTGGTTGAGAGAATGCCAAGAGTGTGCGAAGCTGTCATCAAGGCAAATTGTGACCATTTGAAGAATCGCAAATATATTTTGATTTGTTTAACACTTTTTTGGTTACTACATGATTCCATATGTGCCATTTCATAGTTTTGATATCTTCACTATTATTCTACAATGTAGGAAATAGTAAAAATAAATAAAACCTTGAATGAGTAGGTGTTATAACATAGTATATGACATAGTATAAATTTTTGGGGACCCATTTTGTCTCCTGGTTGCTACTTTCAGAACAACTCACTAAAAAGTAGGCAAATCTTTCGGGAAAGTCTCTTTACATAGCTCCCAATAATAAAAATGCCAACATTTTATGAATATTGGTATGAATGACAATTTTCCCCACAAACGTGTGTGTGCAAGATTACATGGATAAAGATTCTGCCATCTTAACGATGCCGACAGGAACATGGTTTGGCTTTCATCCTGTTGTTTGTGAGCCTGTAAAAATACAAAATACTGCATATTACAAAAACAGAGTAGCCTACCACGCTGTTAAACGTTAAATCACCTTAAAAAAAAAACACATTGTTCTCACTTCCCGATCATGAATTAATAAAAAAAAGATTGAATTCTAATGGAGAAAGATTTACACAGAGGACATACAGTGAGCAAACAATCACAACTCAACAAACTGTGTGGCCTTTGCTGGTGGAGACAGCTTTCAGTATTTTCTTACTCAAACAGTTGGAAATTGCATTATGACTTAGACTAAGAGATGGAGAGAGAAAGGAAGGAGAGAGAAAGGAATGAGAGAGAAAGGAAGGAGAGAGAAGAGGGAAAACGAGAGAGAAAGAGGGAGAGAGAAGGAAGGAGAGAGAGAGAGAGAAGGAAGGAAGGAGAGAGAAAGGAAGGAGAAAGGAGGGGAAAATGGTCCTTCTGTAGCTCAGTTGGTAGAGCAGAGAAGGGAAGGAGTTCGAGACCACCCATACGTAGAATGGAAGGAACATGACTGTAAAGGAAGGAGAAATGGCAGATATTAAAATTATTAGAGAAAGAGGGAGATAAGATTTAGGAATACAGTAGAGAAGGAAGGGAGAGAACATGGAAAGGGGGGGATAATTTCATTAAGTACAGGGAATATATTGCATAATCATTTCTTTACATACAGTAAGTAGCCTAGTACTAGTAAGCAACAGAACATGTCTTCATTAGGGAAGGAAAACTACTAAGCCCTAGCAACATGTGCATAGTGAATTAGCAACAGAACATGTCTTCATTAGGGAAGCAAAACTACTAAGCCCTAGCAACATGTGCATAGTGAATTAGCAACAGAACATGTCTTCATTAGGGAAGCAAAACTACTAAGCCCTAGCAACATGTGCATAGTGAATTAGCAACAGAACATCCTACAGAACATCCTACAACTCATCCAGAACGCCGCAGCCCGTCTGGTGTTCAACCTTCCCAAGTTCTCTCACGTCACCCCGCTCCTCCGCTCTCTCCACTGGCTTCCAGTTGAAGCTCGCATCTGCTACAAGACCATGGTGCTTGCCTACGGAGCTGTGAGGGGAACGGCACCTCAGTACCTCCAGGCTCTGATCAGGCCCTACACCCAAACAAGGGCACTGCGTTCATCCACCTCTGGCCTGCTCGCCTCCCTACCACTGAGGAAGTACAGTTCCCGCTCAGCCCAGTCAAAACTATTCGCTGCTCTGGCCCCCCAATGGTGGAACAAACTCCCTCACGACGCCAGGACAGCGGAGTCAATCACCACCTTCCGGAGACACCTGAAACCCCACCTCTTTAAAGAATACCTAGGATAGGATAAGTAATCCTTCTCACCCCCCTTTAAGATTTAGATGCACTATTGTAAAGTGACTATTCTACTGGATGTCATAAGGTGAATGCACCAATTTGTAAGTCGCTCTGGATAAGAGCGTCTGCTAAATGACTTAAATGTAAATGGAAGGAAAACTACTAAGCCCTAGCAACATGTGCATAGTGAATTAGCAACAGAACATGTCTTCATTAGGGAAGGAAAACTACTAAGCCCTAGCAACATGTGCATAGTGAATTAGCAACAGAACATGTCTTCATTAGGGAAGGAAAACTACTAAGCCCTAGCAACATGTGCATAGCGAATTAGCAACAGTCTTTTTGGGTGCGTCACATTATGCTGATGATTGGAGCAAATAACATTTTCTTAAAAGATGCACAAGCAGTGAGTGCAACGTTGTGTTTTTATAAAATGTTAAAACCACATTGGCATTGTAATCTTTTATATACCCAACATCACAATCTATTGACGTTCCCAAAATATATGCTTTTTACATTTTTTTAAAACTAGTAATATGTATATGAGTTTTATTTTCATTATCATCTTCAAAAACACTCACTCCAGGACTTGGACTTTGTGCAGGTGTGCGAGCAGAGGATGTAGGTGGTGGTCTGTGAGTTGGCAGCGGCTGAGGTCCAGTTCTGATAGCCCCTTTGAATACTCCAGAACCAGGGCCAGAGAACGACAGGCCTTCTGATCCAGCATGATCTCACTGAGGTCCATCTCCCCGCCTAGGGCTCTGACCAGGGATCCTGCATGATCTCACTGAGGTCCATCTCCCCGCCTAGGGCTCTAAACCAGGGATCCAGCATGATCTCACTGAGGTCCATCTCCCCGCCTAGGGCTCTAAACCAGGGATCCAGCATGATCTCACTGAGGTCCATCTCCCCGCCTAGGGCTCTAAACCAGGGATCCAGCATGATCTCACTGAGGTCCATCTCCCCGCCTAGGGCTCTAAACCAGGGATCCTGCATGATCTCACTGAGGTCCATCTCCCCGCCTAGGGCTCTAAACCAGGGATCCAGCATGATCTCACTGAGGTCCATCTCCCCGCCTAGGGCTCTAAACCAGGGATCCAGCATGATCTCACTGAGGTCCATCTCCCCGCCTAGGGCTCTAAACCAGGGATCCAGCATGATCTCACTGAGGTCCATCTCCCCGCCTAGGGCTCTGACCAGGGATCCTGCATGATCTCACTGAGGTCCATCTCCCCGCCTAGGGCTCTAAACCAGGGATCCAGCATGATCTCACTGAGGTCCATCTCCCCGCCTAGGGCTCTAAACCAGGGATCCAGCATGATCTCACTGAGGTCCATCTCCCGCCTAGGGCTCTAAACCAGGGATCCTGCATGATGCACTGCATTATTCTTGTTACAAGTTTGTACAAGTTGAACCAATATGGCTTTACTGGGGCTGAGTCAGAGAGAAACGAGAGACAAGGTCAGCCAGTTTAGATGAAGAGATGCAACGTTTTTGAAAAGGCGAAATGTCATTCATCAAGCCTGTAAAGCTAAAGTCTGGGATTCTAAAAACAACAAATTAGCCTGGACTGATCTATGGAACAGATGTGTCTCTAACCTGAGATGAACTCTCGTGGGATTTTCAGCAGCAGCTTCCTGAGTGCTCTGTGAAATCTCACATCGCTTAGGATCAGCTCTGTGACGTAACGGCTCTGCTTCAGGACTCTGGCGATGACCTTGCAGTCAGCAGAGCTCAGACACAGAGGCTTCCCTGGTCCTTTGTTGACAGGTCCACAGAGGAGGAGAAGTCCAGTCTGTGCTGCAGAGCCCCAAGCAGGGCTGTTGCCCCTGGCTGCGTCTTTGAGGCAGAGAAACAGTGGAGGAACAGCAGCAGCAGATTCCTCTCAACACTGCATCATGGGAAACAAGTCACTGCTCTTTTAAAATGACGGTTCTTAACACGAAAACCAAATGTATTTAGTTTCTTAAGATAAACTAGGATACACAGTGCCTTGCGAAAGTATTCGGCCCCCTTGAACTTTGTGACCTTTTGCCACATTTCAGGCTTCAAACATAAAGATATAAAACTGTATTTTTTGTGAAGAATCAACAACAAGTGAGACACAATCATGAAGTGGAACAACATTTATTGGATATTTCAAACTTTTTAACAAATCAAAAACTGAAAAATTGGGCGTGCAAAATTATTAAATTAAGGGGGCCGAATACTTTCGCAAGGCACTGTATAAGGTGTCAAACAGGAAATACCTCTTTAAAATAATCCTGCCCAGAAAGGGACGAAGATCTGTGATGTTTCTCCCTGAAAGCCTGTTCTCTCTGAGATTCACAGTGATGTGTTGGTTTGAATACTGCAGCAGAGAAAGAAGCACTTCCCAGTCAAGCCTGCAAGAGGTCAGGTCGCCACCAACTTTCTTTAAGAATGAATGAGTCAGGTCCTTGTCCCGAGCTTCATGCACAACTACAGCCAGCTGCTGAAGAGTGTCTGGACACAGTCTGTCAGGTGAGAACATACATTTTTGTATTTTACTAGTGATAGGTGAAAATTGTCTGTTAATTGAATGATTAGAATATTCCGCCCTGAAACATATAATTGTATGGAATTGATTAGAATGTATAAAATCATAATCAATAAATGTGTAGTCCTAGTCAGAATTAGGGTGATATGCCTTTATGGTATTTTAAAACACAGACTTTCTGAGCTCGGTGCCAAACCTGACTAGAGATTTGGGAGAGAACGGGAGTACGTCTCAAGGACAAGGTCACTATCTCTATCGGCTGGGTAGTGAGACAGACAGGACAAGGTCACTATCTCTGTCGGCTGGGTAGTGAGACAGACAGGACAAGGTCACTCACTATCTCTGTCGGCTGGGTAGTGAGACAGACAGGACAAGGTCACTATCTCTGTCGGCTGGGTAGTGAGACAGACAGGACAAGGTCACTATCTCTGTCGGCTGGGTAGTGAGACAGACAGGACAAGGTCACTATCTCTGTCGGCTGGGTAGTGAGACAGACAGGACAAGGTCACTATCTCTGTCGGCTGGGTAGTGAGACAGACAGTGTGTGTAGCAGGTCAAGGTCACTATCTCTGTCGGCTGGGTAGTGAGACAGACAGTGTGTGTAGCAGGACATGTGTGTGCGTCTGTTTGTGTGCATATGTGCGTCTGTGTGCGTATGGCTGTGTGTATATGTGGGCGTGAGAAGTCAGTATAAAATGAATTGATTTGTATTCTTGACTTCAGAACGTTCTGAATAAACTGTACTAACCGTTTATATGAGCTGAGTCTTTGACTAATTATTATTATACACATGGTCTTACAAACCTCTGGGATTGGTCAGAGCTATTGATTGATTATTATTATACACATGGTCTTACAAACCTCTGGGATTGGTCAGAGCTATTGATTGATTGTTATTATCATTGGGATTGGAAATTCTCTCATCAACTAGGCAAGTCAGTTAAGAACAAATTCTTATTTACAATGACGGCCTAGGAACAGTGTGTTAACTGCCTTGTTCAGAGGGCAGAACGACAGACTTTTACCTCGTCAGCTCGGGGATTCGATCTAGCAACCTTTCGGTTACAGGCCCAACGCTCTAAACCACTAGGCAACCTGCCGCCCCACATACATAAGAGCATGCACACATATAAATCGTAAAACATAAACCTTTCACCAGACTACAGCAATAACGGTCTTCTGCAGACTCACTTGAGTTTCAGAGGTTCCCGGTGACCCAGCAACAGGATGAGAGATTGACCGTGTGGATATTACACTTCGTCAGGTCCAGACGCTGCACAGTCCAGACTCTCAGCAGGGACGCCACACTACTCAGGACCCCAGAAAGCACATCCTCCGATAGTTGCGAGTTCTCAATAACCAGCGAAATCTCCTCAACTCCCATTGGAGCACTGACTCTACCAGTCGCAAGCAGTCTGGTCAGTTTCACTGTCATGATCTCATTTAGTCTGAAAATTTTAATACTTTTTTTTTTTAAACTGTGATTATCAATGAAAACTTGAGAGGGAAAAATCTATTAAATTTATAGATTTGTGTTTGTTGAAGTATTGATACATTTGCATACATGAGGGTGCGGAGCATCAACGGATGCTTGAAGAGAATCGAAGCTCCTCGGAGAGAAATCTTGCTGGGTGTGAGACCGAGTTTCACTCCTGAGGTACAGAGGACCAAGATTCTCCCCACAGAAGTGCAGGTTTGCCTGGGTAACTCTCCTCCCAATGACAGGGTAAAGCCATGCGCTTGGAAGAGAGCGGCAAACTGCTCGGCCTGCTCTCTATTTTCCCGTAGGAAGTACACAAGACTGTTGTCGTTAAAACTGAAAAACACAAAATAAAATACACAATATTAAAACATGTTGAAAGCTGGAAGCAAAGATCTTAAGTTTTGTTGCACACAATATACATGTTTGTACTTCAGGCGAATTGAAATGATCACTCGTCTGTCTTGATGATGTGTATTGCTACAGATATTCCCTGGGCACTACTTTCATTAAACAGTGTATCGTTTTATGATAACTTCACTGATTGCGTGTGTCGTTTTATTATCGATGTTTATTTGTAGATACCAGTGTTTGTTTGAGGTAGATAACTCACCTCAGCTGTGAGACGTAGGGCAGACACTGAAGGAAACTCCTCACTTCACTTTCTTTATCTGACCAACATTTCACCCGCATTGGCCTTTTCACTGGTTGGAGTTTCAGAACTTCGAGGAAGACGGAGGCCTTTCTACTAGCCAGATTCACGTACCAGACTGCTGGAGCTGACTGGTAAACTGGCCGAAGTAATGGAACGAGACTCCTGCCCTTTTTAATCCCAGATGCCGTTGCACACGAATAAAGATCCAGAAGGAAGTGACATTGATCTGAAGGATGAACATCTTCATTGAATGGGAAGGAGCTGTAGCTCCATACCAGGTATAGGAACTTCGACCAATTCCATCCTGTCCTTGCATCGTGGGCTGCCGCTGCGACACTCAGATTGAGCACAAACTGGATAACGCCTGCGTTGTTGTTGTTGTTGTTGTTCAAAAACCTCATTTTAAGCAAAGAAACACATTTTAATATCATTACCCAGTGTTCAAAAACAGATTCAATCCATTTTTGTTCCCACGTCATTTTAACCAACAAAAATCTGTGATTAAATCAACATGGGAAACTGATTAGATTTGCAGAAAGTAATCTACATAAAGGTATATCATTGTTATTATTATTATTATTATTTTAAATCACTCAACTTTTAACACAAATCCAATGACATTTAGTTAGTTGACAACTCAATCAAATGTAAATCAAAACTAGGATGTTAGAACTGTGATTTATTGGCAAATGTTTATTAGGCCATTTAAAAACACTGATAAACATGTTTATATCACTAAATAAATCCCTAACTCATTAATACATTCTTACATCCGGGAACAAATAGAAATGATATGATTCTGAGACATTTCGTCGAGTAAGGCATTTCAGATGTATACTACTCAGCCACCAGGGGGAGATTCGTCGAGGCCTGGTGACAGACGGAGGATACATCACGAGGCGATGGCTCCATCTGCTGGACGTGCCCGGTCTCGACGGGCTCTCCGGCCAGAACTAATTGGGGCTGATTGAGAGTTCGTGAGTAATCAAGGACTGATTGCTCACCAGCCGTGCGAGACCCATAAAGCTGCCAGAAGGGCAGCACACAGGGGAGAGATTGGGGGGAAGGAAAGGACTCCCGTATAGTTGGGGGACGCTTGCAGAGGTATGAGGAGGGAGTTAAGTTTTTTGTGCCCGACAGGATACAGCAAGACCCGGAGCCCAGAAGACGGTGTCCCGGAGAAGACTGTGTCCCGGAGAAGACTGTGTCCCGGAGAAGACTGTGTCCCGGAGAAGACGGTGTCCCGGAGAGGGTCTCATGGGGGAGACCTATCCTTTTCTTTTTGATTTATTATTTAAATAAAACACCCTTGAAACCGAGCTAATCCTATTCTGTCTGTGTCTGATCTGTGTAAACGTCGACCAAAACCCCCTGGTCTGCCACAGGGAGTAATGTGTTTGCACTCAAAGATGTTGCATAATGCTTAAATCAAATTGTATTTGTCACGTGCCGAATACCATTGAAATACTTACAAGCCCGTAACCAACAATGCAGTTTTAAAGAAAATATTTACTCTAAACAAAAAGTAACAAGGCTATATACAGGGGGTACCGGTACCCTTACTACATGGGGGCGGCCCGTCAGGAAGTCCAGGATCCAGTTGCAGAGGGAGGTGTTTAGTCCCAGGGTCCTTAGCTTAGTGATGTGTTGAACGCTGAGCTGTAGTCAACGAACAACATTCTCACATGGTCACCTTCACCCGGTGGATGAACCTTTTCCGATCCCAACGCGACGCAATTGTCTGTCAGAGCAGCTCACAGATTACTGTACATAGCCCGAACAACTACCTCTTTCCCTACTGTATTTATTTATTTTGCTCCTTTGCACCCCATTATTTTTATTTCTACTTTGCACATTCTTCCACTGCAAAACTACCATTCCAGTGTTTTACTTGCTATATTGTATTTACTTTGCCACCATGGCCTTTTTTTGTGCCTTTTAGAAGAAAAAGAAACGCACACCTATTTAGGCGAGGTGCTGGCTAGCGGAGTAGAAAACTGGAAAATAAAAGAGCCGCACACTCTAGGAGCTCAGATGCAAACATTTAATTACCAACGTTTGGACAGCCAAGCTGTCTTCATCAGGGTATAATCACAAACACAGCGGGATGACTTGTTTATATAGTGTCAAAAGACACAGGTGTCTGTAATCATGGCCAAGAGTGGCCTAATATCATTGGTTAATAATCAGATATTAAAATGTTATACAAAGAACAGCATACAAACAACAAATGGATAGCATACGATCATACATTAATTTGACTACACAAGTTTACAAACAATTACAATGGCAAAGTCACAATAATCACAAGAATGGCTTCAGATCAAAGTCTACGTTGAGACCGAAGGGCGCAAGGGTCTTTAAATTAAAGTCTTCAAGTCTCTTTTTTTGCCTTTACCTCCCTTATCTCACCTCACTTGCTCACATTGTATATAGACTTATTTTTCTACTGTATTATTGACTGTATGTTTTGTTTATTCTTATGCTGTATAAAACCACCACGTCTGTGTACGCTATCCCTGATGCATTGAAAATGTATTTAAAAACACAAAATAATGGGGTTTTATGCGACATCTTTTTGAGTGCAAACCCCTTTGTTTGTCAAAAAATAACTTCCCAGAGCTTCTCAAATGAACGTCATTATTGCGAGAAATTCTGAGTCAGAAATGGTTAAGCCAATGACGAGCTCTTAGAGGGAGATGTCATACGGCAGGAACACAAAAAGGAAGAGTCGCTCACTAGTAAAACAATGATGATCTTCTAGCTGCAGGGAAAACACTCACCTCAGCTGTGAGATGTAGGGCAGACACTGAAGGAAACTCCTCACTTCACTCTCCTCATCTGACCAACCCTTCAGCTCTACTGGTTTCTTCTCTGGTTGGAGTTTCAGCACTTCTAGGAGGAAGGAGGCTTTCCTTTGTGAGAGGTCTATGGACCAAACTGAAAAAGATAAATCAATATTGTATGGATTTAAATTGCTTCAATATGATGCATGGAGAATGTTTGCCAGATGGTTAATGCTACCGATTATAGTAATGGATTTTCGAGAATAATCACATCTTATGAATTAATGATAAATATTAAGTTATAAAATCCATAGTGATTACTCACCATTTACAGGGATGTCTGTTTCTGTGCTGGGTTTACTTGTGTCCCCCTCTCCATAGACTGCAGAGACTCTGACACGGTAGCAAGTACTGGAGGTCTGAGATAAAGTGCATGTACGTTCAGGCCCCGTTGTTAACACACGGGACCAGCCTTCAAGACCTGCCTCTTTGAACTCTACCTAGTAGAGTAGTCAATCACCACCTTCCGGAGACACCTGAAACCCCACCTCTTTAAGGAATACCTAGGATAGGATAAGTAATCCTTCTCACCCCCCTTTAAGATTTAGATGCACTATTGTAAAGTGGCTGTTCCACTGGATGTCATAAGGTGAATGCACCAATTTGTAAGTCGCTCTGGATAAGAGCGTCTGCTAAATGACTTAAATGTAATGTAAATGTAACTCCACGGCATAACGTAGCACGGGACCACCATCTTCCTCTTCCGCCATCCGCCATGTGACTCTGACGTCTTCTCCGTCCACCAGTTTCACACAGGGCTGTCCAGGTGTGGACCTTGGGTTTGTCTTTACCATGGTGACCGTGCTGAAGTCACTCATACCGGAGCTGTCCACAGCACTGTATCTAACCTGGTATTTAGTGTCAGGTTTCAAACCGGGCAACTTACAAGTGTTACACTGGTCAGGACCCACAGATCCAGGACCAGATGGTAAATATCCAACAGTCCATTGAACATCACTTTCTGCGGTATACTCTATTCCGTACTTCACAGGACTCATGACCTTTGACTGAGGAAATTTCAGACCGAAGCTGTTCTGTTTTATCTGTGTTATTTCGGCTGGATTTGGCTTTGATCCAAGCTTGAAATTGCGGCCGATAAGACGACCATTTTGATACAGACCAATGCGGGATCCAGGAAAGGTGACATCTGGTAGAACTGCAACAAGAAAATTGAATTTCTCTCCATCTCTTCTGTCTTCATTTGATGTGGTGAACAAGTGGAGGTCAGACTGTATTTTTTCAGTTAAATCTGGAGGCTTGAAGGCATGCTGTGTCTGCTGCTGTCTGGTGATCCCTGATTGGTTTGTGGTGGTCTCTAGTGCAGAATGTATGTATTGCTTCATGGTTGAAAGGTATGGATCTTCACCCCCCAGTGAGGTGAGCGTGAAGCACAGCGTCCTGTTTGGGGTCGGCACCTCCCTACCTGTGGGGATGTTGTTCGCTTTCTCCTGGACCTCCCTCCCCGTGGGGATGTTGTTCGCTTTCTGCTGGACCTCCCTCCCCGTGGGGATGTTGTTCGCTTTCTGCTGGACCTCCCTCCCCGTGGGGATGTTGTTCGCTTTCTGCTGGACCTCCCTCCCCGTGGGGATGTTGTTCGCTTTCTGCTGGACCTCCCTCCCCGTGGGGATGTTGTTCGCTTTCTGCTGGACCTCCCTCCCCGTGGGGATGTTGTTCGCTTTCTCCTGGACCTCCCTCCCCGTGGGGATGTTGTTCGCTTTCTGCTGGACCTCCCTCCCCGTGGGGATGTTGTTCGCTTTCTCCTGGACCTCCCTCCCCGTGGGGATGTTGTTCGCTTTCTGCTGGACCTCCCTCCCGTGGGGATGTTGGCTTTCTGCTGGACCTCCCTCCCGTGGGGATGTTGTTCGCTTTCTGCTGGACCTCCCTCCCCGTGGGGATGTTGTTCGCTTTCTGCTGGACCTCCCTCCCCGTGGGGATGTTGTTCGCTTTCTGCTGGACCTCCCTCCCCTGGGGACCTTTCTGCTGGACCTCCCTCCCTGTGGGGATGTTGTTCGCTTTCTGCTGGACCTCCCTCCCCGTGGGGATGTTGTTGTTCTGCTGGACCTCCCTCCCTGGACCTGCTGGACCTCCCTCCCCGTGGGGATGTTGTTCGCTTTCTCCTGGACCTCCCTCCCCGTGGGGATGTTGTTCGCTTTCTGCTGGACCTCCCTCCCCGTGGGGATGTTGTTCGCTTTCTCCTGGACCTCCCTCCCCGTGGGGATGTTGTTCGCTTTCTCCTGGACCTCCCTCCCCGTGGGGATGTTGTTCGCTTTCTGCTGGACCTTCTTTACAATGGGGATGTTTTTTTCTTTGCAGATAAGCAGAGCCTTTATCTCCTCCTCTTTGTTGTTAAGCCACTGATGTGTGTGCTGAGAACAGAATGGTGATTGGTCATGGTTCTGGAGAATGTCTCTCAGGCTCTTTTCATCCATCTCTTCACTCTCTCTCACGGTCTTTACTGCCATAGCCAGCCCTCTCTTAAACTCGGACTGGTACGTCTGCAGCAGCTCAGAAAATTCTGCAAATTTTTCCTTCACACTGGGGAACCATTTCATCACGTCATCGTTGACGTGTAATAATGTCATCGTGTCCTGGCATCTCATGGTGACCTGCCTCAGATGCTCCACCACGTCCTCGGCCTCGGAGAGAAAGCCTTGAGTGATCTGAATTGAAGTGTCCAGATTCCTCAGAGGATAGAGCCATGCGTACAGAGGCACTGCTTTCTCTCCCTGTTGTCCAAGGTGCTTCGGGAGAGTTTCAAGAGCTTGTACTGCTTGGCCATAAGTCATGGAGCCATTGATATGGTCTACGTCACTGTGGAGTGTACACTGATACAACAAACTGTTTATTTTCTCATTGTCACTCAAGCTGGATAACATATGATCTGCACTGAAGGAGGAAGCCATCTTCTTGATAACACTGTGCATATCGGCTTCTCCTCCACCAGCCCTTTTCTGCTGCTAAATGGCATATATTATTATTATTATTATATTATTATTTCTCTCCACTGACGTGTTCGTCAAAGATAAAAAAAAAAATGCTTGAGCTCCATAGAGAACAGCCATCACCACGTGTGTTGCCTTTGATTCCCTTTTGACGGTTTCTTCAAATACCCTGTGACCTGAGCATGTCCGGCCTGGTAGTGGTTCTGTACTGTAGAGTGACCCGGTCCTTGTTTTTGGACTGAACGGGATGGTTCAGGTATTCAGCAGCACCACCAACCTGCACCAGCCCAGAC
This sequence comes from Oncorhynchus keta, assembly GCF_023373465.1. Lineage (NCBI taxonomy): Eukaryota > Metazoa > Chordata > Actinopteri > Salmoniformes > Salmonidae > Oncorhynchus > Oncorhynchus keta. Next base: position 43,992,946 of record NC_068445.1, on the reverse strand, counting down.
AGGACACTGGCCCTTAGAGAAATGGAAACATCCAGAGCCCCGAATCTGTCCTGTAGGGAGTCTCCTTCAATACACGTCACCTCTGTGTGAGGCCGAGGCAGAGACTGACGCATGTTGGCTATTGTGCTCTCATCCCATAGACCGACATCTTAGGAGATAAAAGGAGAATCATTTCACAGCAGAATTGACAGAATTCCAGTTTTTTTTTAATCATCTGGGTCAAAGTTCTCAAATAATTAATGTTATTTCCCTTCAAAATAAAACCCCACAACCCAACAACTAAATCAAGGTCGCCGAGATAATCAGCAAATCCAGCTGTCTGTAAAGACCTTGCTTGCCAACCTTTGCTTTATTACTAAACAGAAACAGAAACATAAACATACATAAACAGAAGAAGACTGGCCACCCCTCATAGCCTGGTTCCTCTCTAGGTTTCTTCCTAGATTCTGGCCTTTCTAGGGAGTTTTTCCTAGCCACCGTGCTTCTACACCTGCATTGCTTGCTGTTTGGGGTTTTAGGCTGGGTTTCTGTACAGCACTTTGAGATATCAGCTGATGTACGAAGGGCTATATAAATACATTTGATTTGATATTATTTCCGATATATGCACTCAAAAACACAATAAGTGTACCTGAGCAAAGACAATTTTTACATTTACATTTAAGTGATTTAGCAGACGCTCTTATCCAGAGCGACTTACAAATTGGTGCATTCACCTTATGACATCCAGTAGAATAGTCACTTTACAATAGTGCATCTAAATCTTAAAGGGGGGGGGGGGGGGGGTGAGAAGAAATACTTATCCTATCCTAGGTATTCCTTAAAGAGGTGGGGTTTCAGGTGTCTCCGGAAGGTGGTGATTGACTCCGCTGTCCTGGCGTCGTGAGGGAGTTTGTTCCACCATTGGGGGGCCAGAGCAGCGAACAGTTTTGACTGGGCTGAGCGGGAACTGTACTTCCTCAGTGGTAGGGAGGCGAGCAGGCCAGAGGTGGATGAACGCAGTGCCCTTGTTTGGGTGTAGGGCCTGATCAGAGCCTGGAGGTACTGAGGTGCTGTTCCCCTCACAGCTCCTCACAATCATTGCAGCAGTCATACATCATCCCAAGGTCTAGGGGACGACCAAGGGCAGCCAGCACAAAACAGTCGGTTGCCCAATCTGAGAATCACAGGAGAGAGAAACACACACAATACTATAGTGCTATTGCAGAAAATACAAATAACTGTACAATCATTCAACAGCAGAATTGTATCTTACCTTTGGATGACCTCTTTGCATAACAGATTAACTCAGTGGTTGGATTCTTTACATTCTGGGGAGAAAATCAAATCATAATCGCAACTGTACTGTATAAGTGGGATACTGATTATCTAGTTAATCCGGCCTAGTACAGAGAGGAAATACTATTAGTATTAGTTATTACTTTCCTCTAGTTAATAATAAATAAAAAAAGTGTACCTGCGTCAGTTTATTTTTTTGTGTTTTTTCCTCAGCAAACTCTGTATTCATCTGTTCCAATTTATCTTCCAGCTTTACTGCAATCTGTTGTTCTTCGATGCAGAGTTTCTGATCCAGGTTTCCAGTCACCCTCACCAGTGTGTGTCTCTGCAGTGCCGCTACGGTGTAGTGCTGCCTAACGTGGCTCTCACAGTAAGAGGCAGCGCAGGTCAGACAGAACTTCACAGCTTTGAGCTGTTTCTCAGTGCAGAGATCACAGGCCACATCTCCGGGTCCAGCGTAGCGGTGAGGAGCTTGAATCCTGTCTGCCGGAGTTTCCGGATCACCTTATCCAAGGCTGAATTTCTGGAGAGATGGGGACATGTTCTGAATCTACATTGGCACCCGGGACAGTCGTATACTTTTTTCTTCGCTGGTTTGTTCCAATAGGTCTCAATGCATTGCCTGCAGAAACTGTGTCCACAGGGGATGGAGACTGGCTCGTTGAGAACCTCTGTGCACACTGAGCATCTGAAGTGGTCCTCTGCTAGCAGACTGGCTGTCAGTGCACTGCACAAAGGGGGGAGAGATTATGTTAGCTGGTAGCAATAGCATATATATCACGTACTTCCTCAACTTTAACATTCAAGACTGAAAAAAGGACCTGAATACCCCTTAGTTTTAGGTCTTTAGGTACCTTGATAAATGGACAAGAGGTTTCCTAACTCACAGTACGCTCCAACAGTATTGGGAAAGTAACACGTGTTTGGTTGTTTTGGCTCTGTACTCCAGTATAATGTATTGTGTCATTTTGGAGTCACTTTTAATATAAATAGGAAGATAATATGTTTCTAAAACACGTCTAAATTCATGTAGATGCTACCATGACTACGGATAATCCTGAATAAATTGTGAATAATAATGAGTGCGAAAGTTACAGAAGCACAAATATCATAACCCAAAGTCATGCTAACCTCTCATCATTACAATAACAGGGGAGGTTAGCATTTTATATCATACCCCGAAGACATACTAACCTCTCACCATTACAATAACAGGGGAGGTTAGCATTTTATATCATACCCCGAAGACATGCTAACCTCTCACCATTACAATAACAGGGGAGGTTAGCATTTTATATCATACCCCGAAGACATGCTATCCTCTCACCATTACAATAACAGGGGAGGTTAGCATTTTATATCATACCCCCAAGACATGCTAACCTCTCACCATTACAATAACAGGGGAGATTAGCATTTTATATCGTACCCACAAGACATGCTAACCTCTCACCATTACAATAACAGGGGAGATTAGCATTTTATATCGTACCCACAAGACCTGCTAACCTCTCACCATTACAATAACAGGGGAGGTTAGCATTTTATATCATACCCCGAAGACATGCTAACCTCTCACCATTACAATGACAGGGGAGGTTAGCATTTTATATCATACCCCCAAGACATGCTAACCTCTCACTATTACAATAACAGGGGAGATTAGCATTTTATATCGTGCCCACAAGACATGCTAACCTCTCACCATTACAATAACAGGGGAGATTAGCATTTTATATCGTACCCACAAGACATGCTAACCTCTCCTTACAATAACAGGAGAGGTTAGCATTTTATATCATACCCACAAGACATGCTAACCTCTCACCATTACAATAACAGGGGAGGTTAGCATTTTATATCGTACCCACAAGACATGCTAACCTCTCACCATTACAATAACAGGGGAGATTAGCATTTTATATCGTACCCACAAGACATGCTAACCTCTCACCATTACAATAACAGGGGAGATTAGCATTTTATATCGTACCCACAAGACATGCTAACCTCTCCTTACAATAACAGGAGAGGTTAGCATTTTATATCATACCCCAAGACATGCTAACCTCTCACCATTACAATAACAGGGGAGGTTAGCATTTTATATCATACCCCCAAGACATGCTAACATCTCACCATTACAATAACAGGGGACGTTAGCATTTTATATCATACCCCCAAGACATGCTAACCTCTCACCATTACAATAACAGGGGAGGTTAGCATTTTATATCATACCCCCAAGACATGCTAACCTCTCACCATTACAATAACAGGGGAGGTTAGCATTTTATATCATACCCCCAAGACATGCTAACATCTCACCATTACAATAACAGGGGACGTTAGCATTTTATATCATACCCCGAAGACATGCTATCCTCTCACCATTACAATAACAGGGGAGGTTAGCATTTTATATCATACCCCCAAGACATGCTAACCTCTCACCATTACAATAACAGGGGAGATTAGCATTTTATATCGTACCCCCAAGACATGCTAACCTCTCACCATTACAATAACAGGGGAGATTAGCATTTTATATCGTACCCACAAGACATGCTAACCTCTCACCATTACAATAACAGGGGAGGTTAGCATTTTATATCATACCCCGAAGACATGCTAACCTCTCACCATTACAATAACAGGGGAGGTTAGCATTTTATATCATACCCCAAGACATGCTAACCTCTCACCATTACAATAACAGGGGAGATTAGCATTTTATATCATACCCACAAGACATGCTAACCTCTCACCATTACAATAACAGGGAGATTAGCATTTTATATCGTACCCACAAGACATGCTAACCCCTCACCATTACAATATCAGGGGAGGTTAGCATTATATATCATACCCCCAAGACATGCTAACCTCTCACCATTACAATATCAGGGAGATAAGCATTATATATCATGACCCCAAGACATGCTAACCTCGCACCATGACCAATAACAGGGGAGGTTAGCATTATATATCTTACCCCCAAGACATGCTAACCTCTCACCATTACAATAACAGGGAGGTTATCATTATATATCATACCCCCAAGACATGCTAACCTCTCACCATTATAATATCAGGGGATGTTAGCATTATATATCTTACCCCCAAGACATGCTAACCTCTCACCATTACAATAACAGGGAGGTTAGCATTATATATCATACCCCCAAGACATGCTAACCTCTCACCATTACAATAACAGGGGATGTTAGCATTATATATCTTACCCCCAAGACATGCTAACCTCTCACCATTACAATAACAGGGAGGTTAGCATTTTATATCATACCCCCAAGACATGCTAACCTCTCACCATTACAATAACAGGGAGATTAGCATTTTATATTACCCACAAGACATGCTAACCTCTCACCATTACAATAACAGGGGAGATTAGCATTTTATATCATACCCCCAAGACATGCTAACCTCTCACCATTACAATAACAGGGGAGGTTAGCATTTTATATCATACCCACAAGACATGCTAACCTCTCACCATTACAATAACAGGGGAGGTTAGCATTTTATATCATACCCCCAAGACATGCTAACCTCTCACCATTACAATAACAGGGGAGATTAGCATTTTATATCATACCCACAAGACATGCTAACCTCTCACCATTACAATAACAGGGGAGATTAGCATTTTATATCGTACCCACAAGACATGCTAACCTCTCACCATTACAATAACAGGGGAGGTTAGCATTTTATATCATACCCCCAAGACATGCTAACCTCTCACCATTACAATAACAGGGGAGGTTAGCATTTTATATCATACCCCCAAGACATGCTAACCTCTCACCATTACAATAACAGGGGAGATTAGCATTTTATATCGTACCCACAAGACATGCTAACCTCTCACCATTACAATAACAGGGGAGATTAGCATTTTATATCGTACCCACAAGACATGCTAACCTCTCCTTACAATAACAGGAGAGGTTAGCATTTTATATCATACCCCCAAGACATGCTAACCTCTCACCATTACAATAACAGGGGAGGTTAGCATTTTATATCATACCCCCAAGACATGCTAACCTCTCACCATTACAATAACAGGGGAGGTTAGCATTTTATATCATACCCACAAGACATGCTAACCTCTCACCATTACAATAACAGGGGAGATTAGCATTTTATATCGTACCCACAAGACATGCTAACCTCTCCTTACAATAACAGGAGAGGTTAGCATTTTATATCATACCCCCAAGACATGCTAACCTCTCACCATTACAATAACAGGGGAGATTAGCATTTTATATCATACCCCCAAGACATGCTAACCTCACCATTACAATAACAGGGGAGGTTAGCATTTTATATCATACCCCCAAGACATGCTAACCTCTCACCATTACAATAACAGGGGACGTTAGCATTTTATATCATACCCCCAAGACATGCTAACCTCTCACCATTACAATAACAGGGGAGGTTAGCATTTTATATCATACCCCCAAGACATGCTAACATCTCACCATTACAATAACAGGGGACGTTAGCATTTTATATCATACCCCCAAGACATGCTAACCTCTCACCATTACAATAACAGGGGAGGTTAGCATTTTATATCATACCCCCAAGACATGCTAACCTCTCACCATTACAATAACAGGGGAGGTTAGCATTTTATATCATACCCCCAAGACATGCTAACCTCTCACCATTACAATAACAGGGGAGATTAGCATTTTATATCATACCCCCAAGACATGCTAACCTCTCACCATTACAATAACAGGGAGGTTAGCATTTTATATCATACCCACAAGACCTGCTAACCTCACCATTACAATAACAGGGAGGTTAGCATTTTATGTCATACCCACAAGACCTGCTGACCTCTCCTTACAATAACAGGAGAGGTTAGCATTTTATATCATACCCCCAAGACATGCTAACCTCTCACCATTACAATAACAGGGGAGGTTAGCATTTTATATCGTACCCACAAGACATGCTAACCTCTCACCATTACAATAACAGGGGAGGTTAGCATTTTATATCATACCCCCAAGACATGCTAACCTCTCACCATTACAATAACAGGGAAGGTTAGCATTTTATATCATACCCCCAAGACATGCTAACCTCCCACCATTACAATAACAGGGAAGGTTAGCATTATATATCATACCCCCAAGACATGCTAACCTCCCACCATTACAATAACAGGGAAGGTTAGCATTTTATATCATACCCCCAAGACATGCTAACCTCCCACCATTACAATAACAGGGAAGGTTAGCATTTTATATCATACCCCCAAGACATGCTAACCTCTCACCATTACAATAACAGGGAAGGTTAGCATTATATATCATATCCCCAAGACATGCTAACCTCCCACCATTACAATAACAGGGAGGTTAGCATTTTATATCATACCCCCAAGACATGCTAACCTCTCACCATTACAATAACAGGGAGGTTAGCATTTTATATCATACCCCCAAGACATGCTAACCTCTCACCATTACAATAACAGGGAGGTTAGCATTTTTATATCATACCCCAAGACATGCTAACCTCTCACCATTACAATAACAGGGGAGGTTAGCATTTTATATCATACCCACAAGACATGCTAACCTCTCACCATTACAATAACAGGGAGGTTAGCATTTTATATCATACCCACAAGACCTGCTAACCTCTCCTTACAATAACAGGAGAGGTTAGCATTTTATATCATACCCCCAAGACATGCTAACCTCTCACCATTACAATAACAGGGAGATTAGCATTTTATATCATACCCACAAGACATGCTAACCTCTCACCATTACAATAACAGGGAGATTAGCATTTTATATCGTACCCACAAGACATGCTAACCTCTCACCATTACAATAACAGGGGAGGTTAGCATTTTATATCATACCCCCAAGACATGCTAACCTCTCACCATTACAATAACAGGGGACGTTAGCATTTTATATCATACCCCCAAGACATGCTAACCTCTCACCATTACAATAACAGGGGAGGTTAGCATTTTATGTCATACCCACAAGACCTGCTAACCTCACCATTACAATAACAGGGGAGGTTAGCATTTTATATCATACCCCCAAGACATGCTAACCTCTCACCATTACAATAACAGGGGAGGTTAGCATTTTATATCATACCCCCAAGACATGCTAACCTCTCACCATTACAATAACAGGGGAGGTTAGCATTTTATATCATACCCCCAAGACATGCTAACATCTCACCATTACAATAACAGGGGAGGTTAGCATTTTATATCATACCCCCAAGACATGCTAACCTCTCACCATTACAATAACAGGGGAGGTTAGCATTTTATATCATACCCCCAAGACATGCTAACCTCTCACCATTACAATAACAGGGGAGGTTAGCATTTTATGTCATACCCACAAGACCTGCTAACCTCACCATTACAATAACAGGGGAGGTTAGCATTTTATATCATACCCACAAGACCTGCTAACCTCTCCTTACAATAACAGGAGAGGTTAGCATTTTATATCATACCCCAAGACATGCTAACCTCTCACCATTACAATAACAGGGGAGATTAGCATTTTATATCATACCCACAAGACATGCTAACCTCTCACCATTACAATAACAGGGGAGATTAGCATTTTATATCATACCCCCAAAACATGCTAACCTCTCACCATTACAATAACAGGGGAGGTTAGCATTTTATATCATACCCTCAAGACATGCTAACCTCTCACCATTACAATAACAGGGGAGGTTAGCATTTTATATCATACCCTCAAGACATGCTAACCTCTCACCATTACAATAACAGGGGAGGTTAGTGTTTTATATCATACCCTCAAGACATGCTAACCTCTCACCATTACAATAACAGGGGAGGTTAGTGTTTTATATCATACCCTCAAGACATGCTAACCTCTCACCATTACAATAACAGGGGAGGTTAGCATTTTATATCATACCCCCAAGACATGCTAACCTCTCACCATTACAATAACAGGGGAGATTAGCATTTTATATCGTACCCACAAGACATGCTAACCTCTCACCATTACAATAACAGGGGAGGTTAGCATTTTATATCGTACCCACAAGACATGCTAACCTCTCACCATTACAATAACAGGGGAGGTTAGCATTTTATATCATACCCCCAAGACATGCTAACCTCTCACCATTACAATAACAGGGGAGGTTAGCATTTTATGTCATACCCACAAGACCTGCTAACCTCTCCTTACAATAACAGGAGAGGTTAGCATTTTATATCATACCCCCAAGACATGCTAACCTCTCACCATTACAATAACAGGGGAGGTTAGCATTTTATATCATACCCACAAGACATGCTAACCTCTCACCATTACAATAACAGGGGAGGTTAGCATTTTATATCATACCCACAAGACATGCTAACCTCTCACCATTACAATAACAGGAGAGGTTAGCATTTTATATCATACCCCAAGACATGCTAACCTCTCACCATTACAATAACAGGGAGGTTAGCATTTTATATCATACCCCCAAGACATGCTAACCTCTCACCATTACAATAACAGGGAAGGTTAGCATTTTATGTCATACCCACAAGACCTGCTAACCTCTCACCATTACAATAACAGGGGAGGTTAGCATTTTATATCATACCCCCAAGACATGCTAACCTCTCACCATTACAATAACAGGGGAGGTTAGCATTTTATATCATACCCCCAAGACATGCTAACCTCTCACCATTACAATAACAGGGGAGGTTAGCATTTTATATCATACCCCAAGACATGCTAACATCTCACCATTACAATAACAGGGGACGTTAGCATTTTATATCATACCCCCAAGACATGCTAACCTCTCACCATTACAATAACAGGGAGGTTAGCATTTTATATCATACCCCCAAGACATGCTAACCTCTCACCATTACAATAACAGGGGAGGTTAGCATTTTATATCATACCCACAAGACATGCTAACCTCTCACCATTACAATAACAGGGGAGGTTAGCATTTTATGTCATACCCACAAGACCTGCTAACCTCTCCTTACAATAACAGGAGAGGTTAGCATTTTATATCATACCCCAAGACCTAACCTCTCACCATTACAATAACAGGGGAGATTAGCATTTTATATCATACCCACAAGACATGCTAACCTCTCACCATTACAATAACAGGGGAGTTAGCATTTTATATCATACCCACAAGACATGCTAACCTCTCACCATTACAATAACAGGGAGGTTAGCATTTTATATCATACCCCAAGACATGCTAACCTCTCACCATTACAATAACAGGGAGGTTAGCATTTTATATCATACCCACAAGACATGCTAACCTCTCACCATTACAATAACAGGGAGGTTAGCATTTTATATCATACCCACAAGACCTGCTAACCTCTCACCATTACAATAACAGGGAGGTTAGCATTTTATATCATACCCCCAAGACATGCTAACCTCTCACCATTACAATAACAGGGGAGGTTAGCATTTTATATCATACCCCCAAGACATGCTAACCTCTCACCATTACAATAACAGGGGAGGTTAGCATTTTATGTCATACCCACAAGACCTGCTAACCTCTCCTTACAATAACAGGAGAGGTTAGCATTTTATATCATACCCCCAAGACATGCTAACCTCTCACCATTACAATAACAGGGGAGGTTAGCATTTTATATCATACCCCCAAGACATGCTAACCTCTCACCATTACAATAACAGGGAAGGTTAGCATTTTATGTCATACCCACAAGACCTGCTAACCTCTCACCATTACAATAACAGGGGAGGTTAGCATTTTATGTCATACCCACAAGACCTGCTAACCTCTCCTTACAATAACAGGAGAGGTTAGCATTTTATATCATACCCCCAAGACATGCTAACCTCTCACCATTACAATAACAGGGGAGATTAGCATTTTATATCATACCCACAAGACATGCTAACCTCTCACCATTACAATAACAGGGAGATTAGCATTTTATATCATACCCACAAGACATGCTAACCTCTCACCATTACAATAACAGGGGAGATTAGCATTTTATATCATACCCACAAGACATGCTAACCTCTCACCATTACAATAACAGGGGACGTTAGCATTTTATATCATACCCCAAGACATGCTAACCTCTCACCATTACAATAACAGGGAGATTAGCATTTTATATCATACCCACAAGACATGCTAACCTCTCACCATTACAATAACAGGGAGGTTAGCATTTTATATCATACCCCCAAGACATGCTAACCTCTCACCATTACAATAACAGGGGAGGTTAGCATTTTATATCATACCCCCAAGACATGCTAACCTCTCACCATTACAATAACAGGGGAGGTTAGCATTTTATATCATACCCCAAGACATGCTAACCTCTCACCATTACAATAACAGGGAGGTTAGCATTTTATATCATACCCCAAGACATGCTAACCTCTCACCATTACAATAACAGGGAGGTTAGCATTTTATATCATACCCCCAAGACATGCTAACCTCTCACCATTACAATAACAGGGAGGTTAGCATTTTATATCATACCCACAAGACATGCTAACCTCTCACCATTACAATAACAGGGGAGGTTAGCATTTTATGTCATACCCACAAGACCTGCTGACCTCTCCTTACAATAAAAGGAGGAGGTTAGCATTTTATATCATACCCCAAGACATGCTAACCTCTCACCATTACAATAACAGGGGAGGTTAGCATTTTATATCATACCCCCAAGACATGCTAACCTCTCACCATTACAATAACAGGGGAGATTAGCATTTTATATCGTACCCACAAGACATGCTAACCTCTCACCATTACAATAACAGGGGAGGTTAGCATTTTATATCATACCCCCAAGACATGCTAACCTCTCACCATTACAATAACAGGGAGGTTAGCATTTTTCATTTAGACCTGCTAACCTCTCACCATTACAATAACAGGGGAGGTTAGCATTTTATATCATACCCACAAGACCTGCTCTCTCACCATTACAATAACAGGGAGGTTAGCATTTTATATCATACCCCAAGACATGCTAACCTCTCACCATTACAATAACAGGGAGGTTAGCATTTTATATCATACCCCCAAGACATGCTAACCTCTCACCATTACAATAACAGGGGAGGTTAGCATTTTATATCATACCCCAAGACATGCTAACCTCTCACCATTACAATAACAGGGACGTTAGCATTTTATATCATACCCCAAGACATGCTAACCTCTCACCATTACAATAACAGGGGAGGTTAGCATTTTATATCATACCCCCAAGACATGCTAACCTCTCACCATTACAATAACAGGGAGGTTAGCATTTTATATCATACCCACAAGACATGCTAACCTCTCACCATTACAATAACAGGGAGGTTAGCATTTTATGTCATACCCACAAGACCTGCTAACCTCTCCATTACAATAACAGGAGAGGTTAGCATTTTATATCATACCCCAAGACATGCTAACCTCTCACCATTACAATAACAGGGAGATTAGCATTTTATATCATACCCACAAGACATGCTAACCTCTCACCATTACAATAACAGGGAGATTAGCATTTTATATCATACCCACAAGACATGCTAACCTCTCACCATTACAATAACAGGGGAGGTTAGCATTTTATATCATACCCCCAAGACATGCTAACCTCTCACCATTACAATAACAGGGAGGTTAGCATTTTATATCATACCCCAAGACATGCTAACCTCTCACCATTACAATAACAGGGGAGGTTAGCATTTTATATCATACCCACAAGACATGCTAACCTCTCACCATTACAATAACAGGGGAGGTTAGCATTTTATATCATACCCCCAAGACATGCTAACCTCTCACCATTACAATAACAGGGAGGTTAGCATTTTATATCATACCCACAAGACATGCTAACCTCTCACCATTACAATAACAGGGGAGGTTAGCATTTTATATCATACCCCAAGACATGCTAACCTCTCACCATTACAATAACAGGGAGGTTAGCATTTTATATCATACCCCCAAGACATGCTAACCTCTCACCATTACAATAACAGGGGAGGTTAGCATTTTATATCATACCCCCAAGACATGCTAACCTCTCACCATTACAATAACAGGGGAGGTTAGCATTTTATATCATACCCCCAAGACATGCTAACCTCTCACCATTACAATAACAGGGGAGGTTAGCATTTTATGTCATACCCACAAGACCTGCTAACCTCACCATTACAATAACAGGAGAGGTTAGCATTTTATATCATACCCCCAAGACATGCTAACCTCTCACCATTACAATAACAGGGGAGATTAGCATTTTATATCGTACCCACAAGACATGCTAACCTCTCACCATTACAATAACAGGAGAGGTTAGCATTTTATATCATACCCCCAAGACATGCTAACCTCTCACCATTACAATAACAGGGGAGATTAGCATTTTATATCGTACCCACAAGACATGCTAACCTCTCCTTACAATAACAGGGGAGGTTAGCATTTTATATCATACCCCCAAGACATGCTAACCTCTCACCATTACAATAACAGGGGAGGTTAGCATCATACCCACAAGACATGCTAACCTCTCACCATTACAATAACAGGGGAGGTTAGCATTTTATATCATACCCCCAAGACATGCTAACCTCTCACCATTACAATAACAGGGAGGTTAGCATTTTATATCATACCCCCAAGACATGCTAACCTCTCACCATTATAATATCAGGGGAGGTTAGCATTTTATATCATACCCACAAGACATGCTAACCTCTCACCATTACAATAACAGGGAGGTTAGCATTTTATATCATACCCCAAGACATGCTAACCTCTCACCATTACAATAACAGGGAGGTTAGCATTTTATATCATACCCCCAAGACATGCTAACCTCTCACCATTACAATAACAGGGGAGGTTAGCATTTTATATCATACCCACAAGACATGCTAACCTCTCACCATTACAATAACAGGGGAGGTTAGCATTTTATATCATACCCACAAGACCTGCTAACCTCTCCATTACAATAACAGGAGAGGTTAGCATTTTATATCATACCCCCAAGACATGCTAACCTCTCACCATTACAATAACAGGGGAGATTAGCATTTTATATCATACCCACAAGACATGCTAACCTCTCACCATTACAATAACAGGGGAGATTAGCATTTTATATCATACCCACAAGACATGCTAACCTCTCACCATTACAATAACAGGGGAGGTTAGCATTTTATATCATACCCCCAAGACATGCTAACCTCTCACCATTACAATAACAGGGAGGTTAGCATTTTATGTCATACCCACAAGACCTGCTAACCTCTCACCATTACAATAACAGGGGAGGTTAGCATTTTATATCATACCCACAAGACCTGCTAACTCTCACCATTACAATAACAGGGAGGTTAGCATTTTATATCATACCCCAAGACATGCTAACCTCTCACCATTACAATAACAGGGGAGGTTAGCATTTTATATCATACCCCCAAGACATGCTAACCTCTCACCATTACAATAACAGGGGAGGTTAGCATTTTATATCATACCCCCAAGACATGCTAACCTCTCACCATTACAATAACAGGGGAGGTTAGCATTTTATATCATACCCACAAGACATGCTAACCTCTCACCATTACAATAACAGGGGAGGTTAGCATTTTATGTCATACCCACAAGACCTGCTAACCTCTCCTTACAATAACAGGAGAGGTTAGCATTTTATATCATACCCCCAAGACATGCTAACCTCTCACCATTACAATAACAGGGGAGATTAGCATTTTATATCGTACCCACAAGACATGCTAACCTCTCACCATTACAATAACAGGGGAGATTAGCATTTTATATCGTACCCACAAGACATGCTAACCTCTCACCATTACAATAACAGGGGAGATTAGCATTTTATATCATACCCACAAGACATGCTAACCTCTCACCATTACAATAACAGGGGAGGTTAGCATTTTATGTCATACCCACAAGACCTGCTAACCTCTCCTTACAATAACAGGAGAGATTAGCATTTTTATATACCCACAAGACATGCTAACCTCTCACCATTACAATAACAGGGGAGATTAGCATTTTATATCATACCCCCAAGACATGCTAACCTCTCACCATTACAATAACAGGGGAGATTAGCATTTTATATCATACCCCCAAGACATGCTAACCTCTCACCATTACAATAACAGGGGACGTTAGCATTTTATATCATACCCCCAAGACATGCTAACCTCTCACCATTACAATAACAGGGGAGATTAGCATTTTATATCATACCCACAAGACATGCTAACCTCTCACCATTACAATAACAGGGGAGATTAGCATTTTATATCATACCCCCAAGACATGCTAACCTCTCACCATTACAATAACAGGGGAGGTTAGCATTTTATATCATACCCCCAAGACATGCTAACCTCTCACCATTACAATAACAGGGGAGATTAGCATTTTATATCGTACCCACAAGACATGCTAACCTCTCACCATTACAATAACAGGGGAGGTTAGCATTTTATATCATACCCCCAAGACATGCTAACCTCTCACCATTACAATAACAGGGGAGGTTAGCATTTTATATCATACCCCCAAGACATGCTAACCTCTCACCATTACAATAACAGGGGAGGTTAGCATTTTATATCATACCCCCAAGACATGCTAACCTCTCACCATTACAATAACAGGGGACGTTAGCATTTTATATCATACCCCCAAGACATGCTAACCTCTCACCATTACAATAACAGGGGAGGTTAGCATTTTATGTCATACCCACAAGACCTGCTAACCTCTCACCATTACAATAACAGGGGAGGTTAGCATTTTATATCATACCCCCAAGACATGCTAACCTCACCATTACAATAACAGGGGAGGTTAGCATTTTATATCATACCCCCAAGACATGCTAACCTCTCACCATTACAATAACAGGGGAGGTTAGCATTTTATATCATACCCCCAAGACATGCTAACCTCTCACCATTACAATAACAGGGGAGGTTAGCATTTTATATCATACCCCCAAGACATGCTAACCTCTCACCATTACAATAACAGGGGAGGTTAGCATTTTATATCATACCCCCAAGACATGCTAACCTCTCACCATTACAATAACAGGGGAGGTTAGCATTTTATATCATACCCCAAGACATGCTAACCTCTCACCATTACAATAACAGGGGAGGTTAGCATTTTATATCATACCCCCAAGACATGCTAACCTCTCACCATTACAATAACAGGGGAGGTTAGCATTTTATATCATACCCCCAAGACATGCTAACCTCTCACCATTACAATAACAGGGAAGGTTAGCATTTTATGTCATACCCACAAGACCTGCTAACCTCTCACCATTACAATAACAGGGGAGGTTAGCATTTTATGTCATACCCACAAGACCTGCTAACCTCTCCTTACAATAACAGGAGAGGTTAGCATTTTATATCATACCCCCAAGACATGCTAACCTCTCACCATTACAATAACAGGGGAGGTTAGCATTTTATGTCATACCCACAAGACCTGCTAACCTCTCACCATTACAATAACAGGAGAGGTTAGCATTTTATATCATACCCCCAAGACATGCTAACCTCTCACCATTACAATAACAGGGAGGTTAGCATTTTATATCATACCCCCAAGACATGCTAACCTCTCACCATTACAATAACAGGGAAGGTTAGCATTTTTGTCATACCCACAAGACTGCTAACCTCTCACCATTACAATAACAGGGGAGGTTAGCATTTTATATCATACCCACAAGACATGCTAACCTCACCATTACAATAACAGGGGAGGTTAGCATTTTATATCATACCCCAAGACATGCTAACCTCTCACCATTACAATAACAGGGGAGGTTAGCATTTTATATCATACCCACAAGACATGCTAACCTCTCACCATTACAATAACAGGGGAGGTTAGCATTTTATATCATGACCCTCAAGACATGCTAACCTCTCACCATTACAATAACAGGGGAGGTTAGTATTTTATATCATACCCCCAAGACATGCTAACCTCTCACCATTACAATAACAGGGAGGTTAGCATTTTATATCATACCCCCAAGACATGCTAACCTCTCACCATTACAATAACAGGGGAGTTAGCATTTTATATCATACCCTCAAGACATGCTAACCTCTCACCATTACAATAACAGGGGAGGTTAGCATTTTATATCATACCCCCAAGACATGCTAACCTCTCACCATTACAATAACAGGGAGGTTAGCATTTTATATCATACCCACAAGACATGCTAACCTCTCACCATTACAATAACAGGGGAGATTAGCATTTTATATCATACCCCCAAGACATGCTAACCTCTCACCATTACAATAACAGGGGAGATTAGCATTTTATATCATACCCACAAGACATGCTAACCTCTCACCATTACAATAACAGGGGAGGTTAGCATTTTATATCATACCCCCAAGACATGCTAACCTCTCACCATTACAATAACAGGGGAGGTTAGCATTTTATATCATACCCCCAAGACATGCTAACCTCTCACCATTACAATAACAGGGGAGGTTAGCATTTTATGTCATACCCACAAGACCTGCTAACCTCACCATTACAATAACAGGGGAGGTTAGCATTTTATATCATACCCCCAAGACATGCTAACCTCTCACCATTACAATAACAGGGAGAGGTTAGCATTTTATATCATACCCACAAGACATGCTAACCTCTCACCATTACAATAACAGGGGAGGTTAGCATTTTATATCATACCCACAAGACATGCTAACCTCTCACCATTACAATAACAGGGAGGTTAGCATTTTATATCATACCCACAAGACATGCTAACCTCTCACCATTACAATAACAGGGGAGGTTAGCATTTTATATCATACCCCAAGACATGCTAACCTCTCACCATTACAATAACAGGGGAGATTAGCATTTTATATCATACCCACAAGACATGCTAACCTCTCACCATTACAATAACAGGGAGGTTAGCATTTTATATCATACCCCAAGACATGCTAACCTCTCACCATTACAATAACAGGGAGGTTAGCATTTTATATCATACCCCCAAGACATGCTAACCTCTCACCATTACAATAACAGGGAGGTTAGCATTTTATATCATACCCCCAAGACATGCTAACCTCTCACCATTACAATAACAGGGGAGGTTAGCATTTTATGTCATACCCCAAGACATGCTAACCTCTCACCATTACAATAACAGGGAGGTTAGCATTTTATGTCATACCCACAAGACCTGCTAACCTCTCCATTACAATAACAGGAGAGGTTAGCATTTTATATCATACCCCAAGACATGCTAACCTCTCACCATTACAATAACAGGGGAGATTAGCATTTTATATCATACCCCAAGACATGCTAACCTCTCACCATTACAATAACAGGGGAGATTAGCATTTTATATCATACCCACAAGACATGCTAACCTCTCACCATTACAATAACAGGGAGGTTAGCATTTTATATCATACCCAAGACATGCTAACCTCTCACCATTACAATAACAGGGAGGTTAGCATTTTATATCATACCCACAAGACATGCTAACCTCTCACCATTACAATAACAGGGAGGTTAGCATTTTATATCATACCCACAAGACATGCTAACCTCTCACCATTACAATAACAGGGGAGGTTAGCATTTTATATCATACCCCCAAGACATGCTAACCTCTCACCATTACAATAACAGGGGAGGTTAGCATTTTATATCATACCCACAAGACATGCTAACCTCTCACCATTACAATAACAGGGAGGTTAGCATTTTATATCATACCCCAAGACATGCTAACCTCTCACCATTACAATAACAGGGGAGGTTAGCATTTTATATCATACCCCCAAGACATGCTAACCTCTCACCATTACAATAACAGGGGAGGTTAGCATTTTATATCATACCCCAAGACATGCTAACCTCTCACCATTACAATAACAGGGAGGTTAGCATTTTATATCATACCCACAAGACATGCTAACCTCTCACCATTACAATAACAGGGGAGGTTAGCATTTTATATCATACCCCCAAGACATGCTAACCTCTCACCATTACAATAACAGGGAGATTAGCATTTATATCATACCCCAAGACATGCTAACCTCTCACCATTACAATAACAGGGGAGATTAGCATTTTATATCGTACCCACAAGACATGCTAACCTCTCACCATTACAATAACAGGGGAGGTTAGCATTTTATATCATACCCCAAGACATGCTAACCTCTCACCATTACAATAACAGGGGAGGTTAGCATTTTATATCATACCCCAAGACATGCTAACCTCTCACCATTACAATAACAGGGGAGATTAGCATTTTATATCATACCCCCAAGACATGCTAACCTCTCACCATTACAATAACAGGGAGGTTAGCATTTTATATCATACCCACAAGACATGCTAACCTCTCACCATTACAATAACAGGGGAGGTTAGCATTTTATATCATACCCCCAAGACATGCTAACCTCTCACCATTACAATAACAGGGGAGGTTAGCATTTTATGTCATACCCACAAGACCTGCTAACCTCTCACCATTACAATAACAGGGGAGGTTAGCATTTTATATCATACCCCCAAGACATGCTAACCTCTCACCATTACAATAACAGGGGAGATTAGCATTTTATATCATACCCACAAGACATGCTAACCTCTCACCATTACAATAACAGGGGAGATTAGCATTTTATATCATACCCACAAGACATGCTAACCTCTCACCATTACAATAACAGGGGAGGTTAGCATTTTATATCATACCCCCAAGACATGCTAACCTCTCACCATTACAATAACAGGGGAGGTTAGCATTTTATATCATACCCCACAAGACCTGCTAACCTCTCACCATTACAATAACAGGGGAGGTTAGCATTTTATATCATACCCACAAGACCTGCTAACCTCACCATTACAATAACAGGGGAGGTTAGCATTTTATATCATACCCCCAAGACATGCTAACCTCTCACCATTACAATAACAGGGGAGGTTAGCATTATATATCATACCCCCAAGACATGCTAACCTCTCACCATTACAATAACAGGGGAGGTTAGCATTATATATCATACCCCCAAGACATGCTAACCTCTCACCATTACAATAACAGGGAGGTTAGCATTTTATATCATACCCCCAAGACATGCTAACCTCTCACCATTACAATAACAGGGAGGTTAGCATTATATATCATACCCCCAGGACATGCTAACCTCTCACCATTATAATATCAGGGGATGTTAGCATTATATATCATACCCCCAAGACATGCTAACCTCTCACCATTACAATAACAGGGGAGGTTAGCATTTTATATCATACCCACAAGACATGCTAACCTCTCACCATTACAATAACAGGAGAGGTTAGCATTTTATATCATACCCCAAGACATGCTAACCTCTCACCATTACAATAACAGGGAGATTAGCATTTTATATCATACCCACAAGACATGCTAACCTCTCACCATTACAATAACAGGGGAGATTAGCATTTTATATCATACCCCAAGACATGCTAACCTCTCACCATTACAATAACAGGGAGATTAGCATTTTATATCATACCCACAAGACATGCTAACCTCTCACCATTACAATAACAGGGGAGGTTAGCATTTTATATCATACCCCCAAGACATGCTAACCTCTCACCATTACAATAACAGGGGAGATTAGCATTTTATATCATACCCACAAGACATGCTAACCTCTCACCATTACAATAACAGGGGAGTTAGCATTTTATATCATACCCCAAGACATGCTAACCTCTCACCATTACAATAACAGGGAGGTTAGCATTTTATATCATACCCCAAGACATGCTAACCTCTCACCATTACAATAACAGGGGAGATTAGCATTTTATATCATACCCACAAGACATGCTAACCTCTCACCATTACAATAACAGGGGAGGTTAGCATTTTATATCATACCCCCAAGACATGCTAACCTCTCACCATTACAATAACAGGGAGGTTAGCATTTTATATCATACCCCCAAGACATGCTAACCTCTCACCATTACAATAACAGGGGAGGTTAGCATTTTATATCATACCCCAAGACATGCTAACCTCTCACCATTACAATAACAGGGGAGGTTAGCATTTTATATCATATCATACCCCCAAGACATGCTAACCTCTCACCATTACAATAACAGGGGAGGTTAGCATTTTATATCATACCCCCAAGACATGCTAACCTCTCACCATTACAATAACAGGGGAGGTTAGCATTTTATATCATACCCCCAAGACATGCTAACCTCTCACCATTACAATAACAGGGGAGGTTAGCATTTTATATCATACCCCCAAGACATGCTAACCTCTCACCATTACAATAACAGGGGAGGTTAGCATTTTATATCATACCCCCAAGACATGCTAACCTCTCACCATTACAATAACAGGGAAGGTTAGCATTTTATGTCATACCCACAAGACCTGCTAACCTCTCACCATTACAATAACAGGGGAGGTTAGCATTTTATATCATACCCCCAAGACATGCTAACCTCTCACCATTACAATAACAGGGAGATTAGCATTTTATATCATACCCACAAGACATGCTAACCTCTCACCATTACAATAACAGGGGAGGTTAGCATTTTATATCATACCCACAAGACATGCTAACCTCTCACCATTACAATAACAGGGAGGTTAGCATTTTATATCATACCCCCAAGACATGCTAACCTCTCACCATTACAATAACAGGGGAGGTTAGCATTTTATATCATACCCACAAGACATGCTAACCTCTCACCATTACAATAACAGGGGAGGTTAGCATTTTATATCATACCCCAAGACATGCTAACCTCTCACCATTACAATAACAGGGGAGGTTAGCATTTTATATCATACCCACAAGACATGCTAACCTCTCACCATTACAATAACAGGGGAGGTTAGCATTTTTATATCATACCCACAAGACATGCTAACCTCTCACCATTACAATAACAGGGGAGATTAGCATTTTATATCATACCCACAAGACATGCTAACCTCTCACCATTACAATAACAGGGAGATTAGCATTTTATATCATACCCACAAGACATGCTAACCTCTCACCATTACAATAACAGGGAGGTTAGCATTTTATATCATACCCACAAGACATGCTAACCTCTCACCATTACAATAACAGGGAGGTTAGCATTTTATATCATACCCACAAGACATGCTAACCTCTCACCATTACAATAACAGGGGAGGTTAGCATTTTATATCATACCCACAAGACATGCTAACCTCTCACCATTACAATAACAGGGGAGGTTAGCATTTTATATCATACCCCAAGACATGCTAACCTCTCACCATTACAATAACAGGGGAGATTAGCATTTTATATCATACCCACAAGACATGCTAACCTCTCACCATTACAATAACAGGGAGATTAGCATTTTATATCATACCCCAAGACATGCTAACCTCTCACCATTACAATAACAGGGGAGGTTAGCATTTTATATCATACCCCCAAGACATGCTAACCTCTCACCATTACAATAACAGGGGAGGTTAGCATTTTATATCATACCCACAAGACATGCTAACCTCTCACCATTACAATAACAGGGAGGTTAGCATTTTATATCATACCCACAAGACATGCTAACCTCTCACCATTACAATAACAGGGGAGGTTAGCATTTTATATCATACCCCCAAGACATGCTAACCTCTCACCATTACAATAACAGGGAGTTAGCATTTTATATCATACCCCAAGACATGCTAACCTCTCACCATTACAATAACAGGGGAGTTAGCATTTTATATCATACCCCAAGACATGCTAACCTCTCACCATTACAATAACAGGGAGGTTAGCATTTTATATCATACCCACAAGACCTGCTAACCTCTCACCATTACAATAACAGGGGAGGTTAGCATTTTATATCATACCCCCAAGACATGCTAACCTCTCACCATTACAATAACAGGGGAGGTTAGCATTTTATATCATACCCCCAAGACATGCTAACCTCTCACCATTACAATAACAGGGGAGGTTAGCATTTTATATCATAACCACAAGACATGCTAACCTCTCACCATTACAATAACAGGGGAGGTTAGCATTTTATATCATAATCACAAGACATGCTAACCTCTCACCATTACAATAACAGGGGAGGTTAGCATTTTATATCATACCCCAAGACATGCTAACCTCTCACCATTACAATAACAGGGAGGTTAGCATTTTATATCATACCCCCAAGACATGCTAACCTCTCACCATTACAATAACAGGGGAGGTTAGCATTTTATATCATACCCACAAGACATGCTAACCTCTCACCATTACAATAACAGGGAGGTTAGCATTTTATATCATACCCACAAGACATGCTAACCTCTCACCATTACAATAACAGGGAGGTTAGCATTTTATATCATACCCACAAGACATGCTAACCTCTCACCATTACAATAACAGGGGAGGTTAGCATTTTATATCATACCCACAAGACATGCTAACCTCTCACCATTACAATAACAGGGAGATTAGCATTTTTATATCGTACCCACAAGACATGCTAACCTCTCACCATTACAATAACAGGGAGATTAGCATTTTATATCATACCCACAAGACATGCTAACCTCTCACCATTACAATAACAGGAGAGGTTAGCATTTTATATCATACCCCCAAGACATGCTAACCTCTCACCATTACAATAACAGGGGAGGTTAGCATTTTATATCATACCCCCAAGACATGCTAACCTCTCACCATTACAATAACAGGGGAGGTTAGCATTTTATATCATACCCCAAGACATGCTAACCTCTCACCATTACAATAACAGGGAGTTAGCATTTTATATCATACCCACAAGACATGCTAACCTCTCACCATTACAATAACAGGAGAGGTTAGCATTTTATATCATACCCCCAAGACATGCTAACCTCTCACCATTACAATAACAGGGAGGTTAGCATTTTACCCCAAGACATGCTAACCTCTCACCATTACAATAACAGGGGAGGTTAGCATTTTATATCATACCCCCAAGACATGCTAACCTCTCACCATTACAATAACAGGGGAGGTTAGCATTTTATATCATACCCCAAGACATGCTAACCTCTCACCATTACAATAACAGGGAGGTTAGCATTTTATATCATACCCACAAGACATGCTAACCCTCACCATTACAATAACAGGGGAGGTTAGCATTTTATATCATATCCCCAAGACATGCTAACTTCTCACCATTACAATAACAGGGGAGGTTAGCATTTTATATCATTCCCCCAAGACATGCTAGCCTCTCACCATTACAATAATAGGGGAGGTTAGCATTTTATGTCATACCCCCAAGACATGCTAACCTCTCACCATTACAATAACAGGGAAGGTTAGCATTTTATACCATACCCCAAGACATGCTAACCTCTCACCATTACATTAACAGAGGAGGTTAGCATTTTATATCATACCCACAAGACATGCTAACCTCTCACCATTACAATAACAGGGGAGGTTAGCATTTTATATCATACCCACAAGACATGCTAACCTCTCACCATTACAATAACAGGGAGGTTAGCATTTTATATCATACCCCCAAGACATGCTAACCTCTCACCATTACAATAACAGGGAGGTTAGCATTTTATATCATACCCACAAGACATGCTAACCTCTCACCATTACAATAACAGGGAGGTTAGCATTTTATATCATACCCCCAAGACATGCTAACCTCTCACCATTACAATAACAGGGAGGTTAGCATTTTATATCATACCCACAAGACATGCTAACCTCTCACCATTACAATAACAGGGAGGTTAGCATTTTATATCATACCCCAAGACATGCTAACCTCTCACCATTACAATAACAGGGGAGGTTAGCATTTTATATCATACCCCAAGACATGCTAACCTCTCACAATTACAATAACAGGAGAGGTTAGCATTTTATATCATACCCCCAAGACATGCTAACCTCTCACCATTACAATAACAGGGGAGGTTAGCATTTTATATCATACCCCCAAGACATGCTAACCTCTCACCATTACAATAACAGGAGAGGTTAGCATTTTATATCATACCCCCAAGACATGCTAACCTCTCACCATTACAATAACAGGAGAGGTTAGCATTTTATATCATACCCCCAAGACATGCTAACCTCTCACCATTACAATAACAGGGGAGGTTAGCATTTTATATCATACCCACAAGACATGCTAACCTCTCACCATTACAATAACAGGAGAGGTTAGCATTTTATATCATACCCCCAAGACATGCTAACCTCTCACCATTACAATAACAGGGGAGATTAGCATTTTATATCGTACCCACAAGACATGCTAACCTCTCACCATTACAATAACAGGGGAGGTTAGCATTTTATATCATACCCCCAAGACATGCTAACCTCTCACCATTACAATAACAGGGGAGGTTAGCATTTTATATCGTACCCACAAGACATGCTAACCTCTCACCATTACAATAACAGGGAGGTTAGCATTTTATATCATACCCCCAAGACATGCTAACCTCTCACCATTACAATAACAGGGGAGATTAGCATTTTATATCATACCCACAAGACATGCTAACCTCTCCTTACAATAACAGGAGAGGTTAGCATTTTATATCATACCCCCAAGACATGCTAACCTCTCACCATTACAATAACAGGGGAGGTTAGCATTTTATATCATACCCCCAAGACATGCTAACCTCTCACCATTACAATAACAGGGGAGGTTAGCATTTTATGTCATACCCACAAGACCTGCTAACCTCACCATTACAATAACAGGGGAGGTTAGCATTTTATATCGTACCCACAAGACATGCTAACCTCTCACCATTACAATAACAGGGGAGGTTAGCATTTTATATCATACCCACAAGACATGCTAACCTCTCACCATTACAATAACAGGGGAGGTTAGCATTTTATATCATACCCACAAGACATGCTAACCTCTCACCATTACAATAACAGGGGAGGTTAGCATTTTATATCATACCCCCAAGACATGCTAACCTCTCACCATTACAATAACAGGGGAGGTTAGCATTTTATATCATACCCCCAAGACATGCTAACCTCTCACCATTACAATAACAGGGGAGGTTAGCATTTTATATCATACCCCAAGACATGCTAACCTCTCACCATTACAATAACAGGGGAGGTTAGCATTTTATATCATACCCCCAAGACATGCTAACCTCTCACCATTACAATAACAGGGGACGTTAGCATTTTATATCATACCCCCAAGACATGCTAACCTCTCACCATTACAATAACAGGGGAGGTTAGCATTTTATGTCATACCCACAAGACCTGCTAACCTCACCATTACAATAACAGGAGAGGTTAGCATTTTATATCATACCCCCAAGACATGCTAACCTCTCACCATTACAATAACAGGGGAGGTTAGCATTTTATGTCATACCCACAAGACCTGCTAACCTCTCACCATTACAATAACAGGAGAGGTTAGCATTTTATATCATACCCCCAAGACATGCTAACCTCTCACCATTACAATAACAGGGGAGATTAGCATTTTATATCGTACCCACAAGACATGCTAACCTCTCACCATTACAATAACAGGGAGGTTAGCATTTTATATCATACCCCCAAGACATGCTAACCTCTCACCATTACAATAACAGGGAGATTAGCATTTTATATCATACCCCCAAGACATGCTAACCTCTCACCATTACAATAACAGGGGAGGTTAGCATTTTATATCATACCCACAAGACATGCTAACCTCTCACCATTACAATAACAGGAGAGGTTAGCATTTTATATCATACCCCCAAGACATGCTAACCTCTCACCATTACAATAACAGGGGAGGTTAGCATTTTATATCATACCCCAAGACATGCTAACCTCTCACCATTACAATAACAGGGAGGTTAGCATTTTATATCATACCCCAAGACATGCTAACCTCTCACCATTACAATAACAGGGGAGGTTAGCATTTTATGTCATACCCACAAGACCTGCTAACCTCACCATTACAATAACAGGGGAGGTTAGCATTTTATATCATACCCCAAGACATGCTAACCTCTCACCATTACAATAACAGGGGAGGTTAGCATTTTATGTCATACCCACAAGACCTGCTAACCTCTCCTTACAATAACAGGAGAGGTTAGCATTTTATATCATACCCCCAAGACATGCTAACCTCTCACCATTACAATAACAGGGGAGATTAGCATTTTATATCATACCCACAAGACATGCTAACCTCTCACCATTACAATAACAGGGGAGGTTAGCATTTTATATCATACCCCCAAGACATGCTAACCTCTCACCATTACAATAACAGGGGAGGTTAGCATTTTATATCATACCCCCAAGACATGCTAACCTCTCACCATTACAATAACAGGGGAGGTTAGCATTTTATATCATACCCCCAAGACATGCTAACCTCTCACCATTACAATAACAGGGGAGGTTAGCATTTTATATCATACCCACAAGACATGCTAACCTCTCACCATTACAATAACAGGGGAGGTTAGCATTTTATATCATACCCACAAGACATGCTAACCTCTCACCATTACAATAACAGGGAGGTTAGCATTTTATATCATACCCCAAGACATGCTAACCTCTCACCATTACAATAACAGGGAGGTTAGCATTTTATATCATACCCCCAAGACATGCTAACCTCTCACCATTACAATAACAGGGGAGGTTAGCATTTTATATCATACCCCAAGACATGCTAACCTCTCACCATTACAATAACAGGGAGGTTAGCATTTTATATCATACCCACAAGACATGCTAACCTCTCACCATTACAATAACAGGGGAGGTTAGCATTTTATATCATACCCCCAAGACATGCTAACCTCTCACCATTACAATAACAGGGAGGTTAGCATTTTATATCATACCCACAAGACATGCTAACCTCTCACCATTACAATAACAGGGGAGATTAGCATTTTATATCGTACCCACAAGACATGCTAACCTCTCACCATTACAATAACAGGGGAGGTTAGCATTTTATATCGTACCCACAAGACATGCTAACCTCTCACCATTACAATAACAGGGGAGATTAGCATTTTATATCGTACCCACAAGACATGCTAACCTCTCACCATTACAATAACAGGGGAGATTAGCATTTTATATCGTACCCACAAGACATGCTAACCTCTCACCATTACAATAACAGGGGAGATTAGCATTTTATATCATACCCCCAAGACATGCTAACCTCTCACCATTACAATAACAGGGGAGGTTAGCATTTTATATCATACCCCCAAGACATGCTAACCTCTCACCATTACAATAACAGGGGACGTTAGCATTTTATATCATACCCCCAAGACATGCTAACCTCTCACCATTACAATAACAGGGAGTTAGCATTTTATATCATACCCCCAAGACATGCTAACCTCTCACCATTACATAACAGGGGACGTTTTATATCATACCCCAAAACATGCTTTTACATTTACATTTTACATTTAAGTCATTTAGCAGACGCTCTTATCCAGAGCGACTTACAAATTGGTGCATTCACCTTATGACATCCAGTGGAACAGTCACTTTACAATAGTGCATCTAAATCTTAAAGGGGGGGGGGGGGTGAGAAGGATTACTTATCCTATCCTAGGTATTCCTTAAAGAGGTGGGGTTTCAGGTGTCTCCGGAAGGTGGTGATTGACTCCGCTGTCCTGGCGTCGTGAGGGAGTGTGTTCCACCATTGGGGAGCCAGAGCAGCGAACAGTTTTGACTGGGCTGAGCGGGAACTGTACTTCCTCAGTGGTAGGGAGGCGAGCAGGCCAGAGGTGGATGAACGCAGTGCCCTTGTTTGGGTGTAGGGCCTGATCAGAGGCTGGAGGTACTGAGGTGCCGTTCCCCTCACAGCTCCGAAGGCAAGCACCATGGTCTTGTAGCGGATGCGAGCTTCAACTGGAAGCCAGTGGAGAGAGCGGAGGAGCGGGGTGACGTGAGAGAACTTGGGAAGGTTGAACACCAGACGGGCTGCGGCGTTCTGGATGAGTTGTAGGGGTTTAATGGCACAGGCAGGGAGCCCAGCCAACAGCGAGTTGCAGTAATCCAGACGGGAGATGACAAGTGCCTGGATTAGGACCTGCGCCGCTTCCTGTGTGAGGCAGGGTCGTACTCTGCGGATGTTGTAGAGCATGAACCTACAGGAACGGGCCACCGCCTTGATGTTAGTTGAGAACGACAGGGTGTTGTCCAGGATCACGCCAAGGTTCTTAGCGCTCTGGGAGGAGGACACAATGGAGTTGTCAACCGTGATGGCGAGATCATGGAACGGGCAGTCCTTCCCGGGAGGAAGAGCAGCTCCGTCTTGCCGAGGTTCAGCTTGAGGTGGTGATCCGTCATCCACACTGATATGTCTGCCAGACATGCAGAGATGCGATTCGCCACCTGGTCATCAGAAGGGGAAAGGGAAGATTAATTGTGTGTGTCGTCTGCATAGCAATGATAGGAGAGACCATGTGAGGTTATGACAGAGCCAAGTGACTTGGTGTATAGCGAGAATAGGAGAGGGCCTAGAACAGAGCCCTGGGGGACACCAGTGGTGAGAGCGCGTGGTGAGGAGACAGATTCTCGCCACGCCACCTGGTAGGAGCGACCTGTCAGGTAGGACGCAATCCAAGCGTGGGCCGCGCCGGAGATGCCCAACTCGGAGAGGGTGGAGAGGAGGATCTGATGGTTCACAGTATCGAAGGCAGCCGATAGGTCTAGAAGGATGAGAGCAGAGGAGAGAGAGTTAGCTTTAGCAGTGCGGAGCGCCTCCGTGATGCAGAGAAGAGCAGTCTCAGTTGAATGACTAGTCTTGAAACCTGACTGATTTGGATCAAGAAGGTCATTCTGAGAGAGATAGCGGTAGAGCTGGCCAAGGACGGCACGTTCAAGAGTTTTGGAGAGAAAAGAAAGAAGGGATACTGGTCTGTAGTTGTTGACATCGGAGGGATCGAGTGTAGGTTTTTTCAGAAGGGGTGCAACTCTCGCTCTCTTGAGGACGGAAGGGACGTAGCCAGCGGTCAGGGATGAGTTGATGAGCGAGGTGAGGTAAGGGAGAAGGTCTCCGGAAATGGTCTGGAGAAGAGAGGAGGGGATAGGGTCAAGCGGGCAGGTTGTTGGGCGGCCGGCCGTCACAAGACGCAAGATTTCATCTGGAGAGAGAGGGAGAAAGAGGTCAGAGCACAGGGTAGGGCAGTGTGAGCAGAACCAGCGGTGTCGTTTGACTTAGCAAACGAGGATCGCATGTCGTCGACCTTCTTTTCAAAATGGTTGACGAAGTCATCTGCAGAGAGGGAGGAGGGGGGGAGGGGGAGGAGGATTCAGGAGGGAGGAGAAGGTGGCAAAGAGCTTCCTAGGGTTAGAGGCAGATGCTTGGAATTTAGAGTGGTAGAAAAAGGCTTTAGCAGCAGAGACAGAGGAGGAAAATGTAGAGAGGAGGGAGTGAAAGGATGCCAGGTCCGCAGGGAGGCGAGTTTTCCTCCATTTCCGCTCGGCTGCCCGGAGCCCTGTTCTGTGAGCTCGCAATGAGTCGTCGAGCCACGGAGCGGGAGGGGAGGACCGAGCCGGCCTGGAGGATAGGGGACATAGATAGTCAAAGGATGCAGAAAGGGAGGAGAGGAGGGTTGAGGAGGCAGAATCAGGAGATAGGTTGGAGAAGGTTTGAGCAGAGGGAAGAGATGATAGGATGGAAGAGGAGAGAGTAGCGGGGGAGAGAGAGCGAAGGTTGGGACGGCGCGATACCATCCGAGTAGGGGCAGTGTGGGAAGTGTTGGATGAGAGCGAGAGGGAAAAGGATACAAGGTAGTGGTCGGAGACTTGGAGGGGAGTTGCAATGGGGTTAGTGGAAGAACAGCATCTAGTAAAGATGAGGTCGAGCGTATTGCCTGCCTTGTGAGTAGGGGGGAAGGTGAGAGGGTGAGGTCAAAAGAGGAGAGGAGTGGAAAGAAGGAGGCAGAGAGGAATGAGTCAAAGGTAGACGTGGGGAGGTTAAAGTCGCCCAGAACTGTGAGAGGTGAGCCGTCCTCAGGAAAGGAGCTTATCAAGGCATCAAGCTCATTGATGAACTCTCCGAGGGAACCTGGAGGGCGATAAATGATAAGGATGTTAAGCTTGAACGGGCTGGTAACTGTGACAGCATGGAATTCAAAGGAGGCGATAGACAGATGGGTAAGGGGAGAAAGAGAGAATGACCACTTGGGAGAGATGAGGATCCCGGTGCCACCACCCCGCTGACCAGAAGCTCTCGGGGTGTGCGAGAACACGTGGGCGGACGAGGAGTGAGCAGTAGGAGTAGCAGTGTTATCTGTGGTGATCCATGTTTCCGTCAGTGCCAAGAAGTCGAGGGACTGGAGGGAGGCATAGGCTGAGATGAACTCTGCCTTGTTGGCCGCAGATCGGCAGTTCCAGAGGCTACCGGAGACCTGGAACTCCACGTGGGTCGTGCGCGCTGGGACCACCAGATTAGGGTGGCCGCGGCCACGTGGTGTGGAGCGTTTGTATGGTCTGTGCAGAGAGGAGAGAACAGGGATAGACAGACACATAGTTGACAGGCTACAGAAGAGGCTACGCTAATGCAAGGAGATTGGTACGGCAAGTGGACTACACGTCTCGAATGTTCAGAAAGTTAAGCTTACGTAGCAAGAATCTTGTTGACTAAAAATATTAAAATAATACAGTACTGCTGACAGGGGAGGTTAGCATTTTATGTCATACCCACAAGACCTGCTAACCTCTCCTTACAATAACAGGAGAGGTTAGCATTTTATATCATACCCCCAAGACATGCTAACCTCTCACCATTACAATAACAGGGGAGATTAGCATTTTATATCATACCCCCAAGACATGCTAACCTCTCACCATTACAATAACAGGGGAGGTTAGCATTTTATATCATACCCCCAAGACATGCTAACATCTCACCATTACAATAACAGGGGAGGTTAGCATTTTATATCATACCCCCAAGACATGCTAACCTCTCACCATTACAATAACAGGGAAGGTTAGCATTTTATGTCATACCCACGAGACCTGCTAACCTCTCACCATTACAATAACAGGGGAGGTTAGCATTTTATGTCATACCCACAAGACCTGCTAACCTCTCCTTACAATAACAGGAGAGGTTAGCATTTTATGTCATACCCACGAGACCTGCTAACCTCTCACCATTACAATAACAGGGGAGATTAGCATTTTATATCGTACCCCCAAGACATGCTAACCTCTCACCATTACAATAACAGGAGAGGTTAGCAATTTTTTTTTTTTTGGGGGGGGGGGTTATTTCACCTTTATTTAACCAGGGAGGAAGTTCTTATTTACAATTGTGACCTGGCCAAGATAAAGCAAATCAGTGCGACACAAAGAACAACACAGAGTTACACATGGAATAAACAAACATACAGTCCATAACACAATAGAAGAATCTGTATACAGTGTGTGTAAATGGAGTAAGGAGGTAAGGCAATAAATTGGCCAATAGTAGCAAAGTAATTAGAATGTAGCAAATTAACACTGGAGTGATATGTGCAGATGAGGACGTGCGGGTAGAAATACTGGTGTGCAAAAGAGCAAAACAACAAAAAACATATGAGGATGAGGTAGGTAGTTGGTTGTATCGGCTATTTACAGATGGGCTGTGTACAGCTGCAGCGATCAGTAAGCAGCTGATGCTTACAGCTAGTGAGGGAGATATGAGTCTCCAACTTCAGTGATTTTTGCAATTCGTTCCAGTCATTGGCAGCAGAGAACTGGAAGGAAAGGCGGCCAAATGAGGTGTTGGCTTTGGGGATGACCAGTGAAATATACCTGCTGGAGCGCGTGCTATGGGTGGATGTTGCTATGGTGACCAGGGAGCTGGGATAAGGCAGAGCTTTACCTAAAAAAGACTTATAGATAACCTGGAGCCAGTGTGTTTGGTGGCGAATTTGTAGCGTGGACCAGCCAACGAGAGCATACAGGTCGCAGTGGTGGGTAGTATATGGGGCTTTGGTGACAAAACGGATGGCACTGTGATAGACTACATCCAATTTGCTGAGTAGAGTGTTGGAGGCTATTTTGTAGATGACATCGCCGAAGTCAAGGATCGGTAGGATAGTCAGTTTTACGAGGGTATGTTTGGCAGCATGAGTGAAGGAAGCTTTGTTGTGAAATAGGAAGCCGATTCTAGATTTAACTTTGGATTGGAGATGCTTAATGTGAGTCTGGAAGGAGAGTTTACAGTCTAGCCAGACACCTAGGTATTTGTAGTTGTCCACAAATTCTAAGTCAGAACCGTCCAGAGTAGTGATGCTAGTCGGGCGGGCGGGTGTGGGCAGCGATCGGTTGAAGAGCATGCATTTCATTTTACTAGCATTTAAGAGCAGTTGGAGGCCACGGAAGGAGTGTTGTATGCCGTTGAAGGTCGTTTGGAGGTTTATGAACACAGTGTCCAAAGAAGGGCCAGATGTATACAGAATGTTGAACCCTGTGGCACCCCTATAGAGACTGTCAGAGGTCCGGACAACAGGCCCTCCGATTTGACACACTGAACTCTATCTGAGAAGTAGTTAGTGAACCAGGCGAGGCAGTCATTAGAGAAACCAAGGCTGTTGAGTCTGCCAATAAGAATACGGTGATTGACAAAGTCGAAAGCCTTGGCCAGGTCGATGAAGACGGCTGCACAGTACTGTCTTTTATCGATGGCGGTATGATATTTTTGATTCTATAACTTTCTCGGTCATAATTTTTCACAATAAAAGTGACTCCAAAATGACACAATATATTACAGTGCCTTGCGAAAGTATTCGGCCCCCTTGAACTTTGCGACCTTTTGCCACATTTCAGGCTTCAAACATAAAGATATAAAACTGTATTTTTTTGTGAAGAATCAACAACAACTGGGACACAATCATGAAGTGGAACGACATGTATTGGATATTTCAAACTTTTTTAACAAATCAAAAACTGAAAAATTGGGCGTGCAAAATTATTCAGCCCCTTTACTTTCAGTGCAGCAAACTCTCTCCAGAAGTTCAGTGAGGATCTCTGAATGATCCAATGTTGACCTAAATGACTAATGATGATAAATACAATCCACCTGTGTGTAATCAAGTCTCCGTATAAATGCACCTGCACTGTGATAGTCTCAGAGGTCCGTTAAAAGCGCAGAGAGCATCATGAAGAACAAGGAACACACCAGGCAGGTCCGATATACTGTTGTGAAGAAGTTTAAAGCCGGATTTGGATACAAAAAGATTTCCCAAGCTTTAAACATCCCAAGGAGCACTGTGCAAGCGATAATATTGAAATGGAAGGAGTATCAGACCACTGCAAATCTACCAAGACCTGGCCGTCCCTCTAAACTTTCAGCTCATACAAGGAGAAGACTGATCAGAGATGCAGCCAGGAGGCCCATGATCACTCTGGATGAACTGCAGAGATCTACAGCTGAGGTGGGAGACTCTGTCCATAGGACAACAATCAGTCGTATATTGCACAAATCTGGCCTTTATGGAAGAGTGGCAAGAAGAAAGCCATTTCTTAAAGATATCCATAAAAAGTGTTGTTTAAAGTTTGCCACAAGCCACCTGGGAGACACACCAAACATGTGGAAGAAGGTGCTCTGGTCAGATGAAACCAAAATTGAACTTTTTGGCAACAATGCAAAACGTTATGTTTGGCGTAAAAGCAACACAGCTCATCACCCTGAACACACCATCCTCACTGTCAAACATGGTGGTGGCAGCATCATGGTTTGGGCCTGCTTTTCTTCAGCAGGGACAGGGAAGATGGTTAAAATTGATGGGAAGATGGATGGAGCCAAATACAGGACCATTCTGGAAGAAAACCTGATGGAGTCTGCAAAAGACCTGAGACTGGGACGGAGATTTGTCTTCCAACAAGACAATGATCCAAAACATAAAGCAAAATCTACAATGGAATGGTTCAAAAATAAACATATCCAGGTGTTAGAATGGCCAAGTCAAAGTCCAGACCTGAATCCAATCGAGAACTGAAAACTGCTGTTCACAAATGCTCTCCATCCAACCTCACTGAGCTCGAGCTGTTTTGCAAGGAGGAATGGGAAAAAATTTCATTCTCTCGATGTGCAAAACTGATAGAGACATACCCCAAGCGACTTACAGCTGTAATCGCAGCAAAAGGTGGCGCTACAAAGTATTTATTTAAGGGGGCTGAATAATTTTGCACGCCCAATTTTTCAGTTTTTGATTTGTTAAAAAAGTTTGAAATATCCAATAAATGTCGTTCCACTTGATGATTGTGTCCCACTTGTTGTTGATTCTTCACAAAAAAAATGAGTTTTATATCTTTATGTTTGAAGCCTGAAATGTGGCAAAAGGTCGCAAAGTTCAAGGGGGCCGAATACTTTCGCAAGGCACTGTATTTATAATTAATTTCTATTGGGCACAAAATTATCTGAAACATAACCAAAACAGCAGATGCATCTAACCAATTTGTAGAGTCACAAGCTTGATGTAGTCATCGTGTACTATGAATATGGGCCCAAATATGTAACTTTTTACTACTTTAAAAATCACAATACTTTCGAGGGGGGATTATGTACAAAACGTGCTGTCATTTCTAAAAGGTTCACCCGATATGGATGAAATTACCCTGAAATTAAATCTGACATTCTGGACTTTAACATCATAGTGTAATTTCAAATCCAAAGTGCTGAAGTACAGAGCCAAAACATCCACGACGAGCGCATTGGCCATCACCTTGGGTAGTGTCATGACGTTGCCCTCTTTGGGTACAGCAACCCCCATCCCCCTCTCCCTGCCTCCTACAACTAGGCTGCTGTGGTCAGAGAGGTCATAAATTCCAGGAAGATCCTGCCTCATGGCCACACAGTATAGAGACAGAGTAAACTGTCCCACTGTTGGAGATCTCTGTATGTACACACGGTTCATATAATTAGGAAAATATGGCCTGACATTTTCAGACACTGATACACACCTGACATCTAGAATGGAGGCATCTCTTCCAAACTTAATGTGCCTATCCATGGATTGGTCACTCTTCATTGACCAACAAGGAGACGGTGGGCGGTTAAATTGACTGAAACAAAGTGGGATACATTTATACATTCAAGCATCTACTGCATTAACCCCCTAAAGTCAATGTCGGCGCGAACAATCTAATTAGCATAATAAAACAATCCCCATATTTTTTGTTGTTGCATTGGATGAATCTCAATCCACTGCATCTGAACACTCGAAAATCGGTCTTCTCACAAAATTATCTGTAGTGTTCAAACGGTTTGGCCTAAAAACTATTATGACCCCTCTGTGGAAAGACGGGACTCTCACGAACAATACGGTGTTCTCCGTTTGGCTCTAGTGATATGCTTTGAGGACACTATGGTGTTGAACGCTGAACTGTAGTCAATGAATTGCATTCTCACATAGTTGTTCCTTTTGTCCAGGTGGGAAAGAGCAGTGTGGAGTGCAATAGAGATTGTGTCATCTGTGGATCTGTTGGAGCAGTATGCAAATTGGAGTGGGTCCATGGTGTCTGGGATGATGGTGTTGATGTGAGCCATGACCAGGCTTTCAAAGCACTTCATGGCTACAGACGTGAGTACAGGCGTGAGCGCTATGGGTCGGTAGTCATTTAGGCAGGTTACCTTAGTATTCTTGGACACAGGGACTATGGTGGTCTGCTTGAAACATGTTGGTATTACAGACTCGGTCAGCGACATGTTGAAAATGTCAGTCAAGACACCTGCCAGTTGGTCAGCACATGCCCGGAGCACACGTCCTGGTAATAAGAATGTTAACCTAGTGTGATTTCTTATAAGCGTCCAATTGAAACTCCCATTCCTCGAAA
The DNA here is from genome assembly GCF_023373465.1 of Oncorhynchus keta. Classification (NCBI taxonomy): domain Eukaryota; kingdom Metazoa; phylum Chordata; class Actinopteri; order Salmoniformes; family Salmonidae; genus Oncorhynchus; species Oncorhynchus keta. The sequence goes on along the minus strand of NC_068445.1, from coordinate 43,956,527 downwards.
ACGGCAACTCTACCCTTAAGCTCACCTGTGGTCTTTAAACAAAGCAAAATCTCTGAAATTAATGGGCTGCCCCATCGACTGGTCACTCTTCATGGACAGATAGCTGCGTGCTGGAGATGCTGCTGACTGCACAGACTGGGGGCTGTAATATAAATTGCATCAATGAAAACATGAATCTGATGAACACAAACCTCATGTTTCTCAGGTACAGTCAATAATGTGTAGTTTGGGCTCATGTTTCTCAGCTACAGTCAATAATGTGTAGTTTGGGCTCATGTTTCTCAGCTACAGTCAATAATGTGTAGTTTGGGTAACACTCACATTAAAGGAAAAGTGAGACCGGGAAACTCTCTTTTGCTGTTTGTGTCATTAGTCCATTAGTTGATATAGTCCCAAAATGTTTTGCATATCAGCAATCAAGTTAAAATATATAACTTTCAAAATATATTAATACAGCCGGAATAATGCATTTTGCATCCTGATGTTGCATCATACTGGTATTTCTTTATTTCTTTATTTTGATTTTATTTCACCTTTATTTAACCGGGTAGGCCAGTTGAGAACACCTTTATTTAACCGGGTAGGCCAGTTGAGAACACCTTTATTTAACCAGGTAGGCCAGTTGAGAACACCTTTATTTAACCGGGTAGGCCAGTTGAGAACACCTTTATTTAACCGGGTAGGCCAGTTGAGAACACCTTTATTTAACCAGGTAGGCCAGTTGAGAACACCTTTATTTAACCGGGTAGGCCAGTTGAGAACACCTTTATTTAACCGGGTAGGCTACTTGAGAACACCTTTATTTAACCGGGTAGGCCAGTTGAGAACACCTTTATTTAACCAGGGAGGCCAGTTGAGAACACCTTTATTTAACCAGGTAGGCTAGTTGAGTACACCTTTATTTAACCCGGTAGGCCAGTTGAGAACACCTTTATTTAACCGGGTAGGCAAGTTGAGAACACCTTTATTTAACCGGGTAGGCCAGTTGAGAACAAGTTCTAATTTACAACTGTGACCTGGTCAAGATAAAGCAAAGCACTGCAACACAAACAACACAGAGTTACACATGGGATATACAAACGTACAGTCAACAACACAATAGGAAAATCTATATACAGTGTGTGCAAATGTAGAAGAGTAGGGAGGTAAGGCAATAAATAGTCCATAGAGGCAAAATAATTACAATTTAGCATTAATACTGGAGTGATAGATGTGCAGATGGTGACGTGCAAGTAGAGCTACTGGGGTGCAAAAGAGCAAGAGGGTAAGTAATAATATGGGGATGAGGTAGTTGGGTGTGCTATTTATAGATTGGCTGTGTACAGATACAGTGTTCTGACAGCTGATGCTTAAAGTTAGTGAGGGAGATATAAGACTCCAACTTCAGTGATTTTTGCAATTCGTTCCAGTCATTGGCAGCAGAGAACTGGAAGGAAAGGTGGCCAAAGGAAGTGTTGGGGATGACCAGTGAAATATACCTGCTGGAGCGCGTGCTATGGGTGGGTGTTGCTATGGTGACCAGTGAGCTGAGATAAGGCGGGGCTTTACCTAGCAGAGATTTATAGATGACCTGGAACCAGCAGGTTTGGTGACGAATATGTGGTGAGGGCCAGCCAACGAGAGCATACAGGTTGCAGTGGTGGGTAGTATATGGGGCTTTGGTGACAAAATGGATGACACTGTGATAGACTACATCCAGTTTGCTGAGTAGAGTGCTGGAGGCTATTTTGTAGATGACGTCGCCAAAGTCAAGGATCGGTAGGATAGTCAGATTTACGAGGGTATGTTTGGCAGCATGAGTGAAGGAGGCTTTATTGTGAAATAGGAAGCCGATTCTAGATTTAATTTTGGAATGGAGATGCTTAATGTAAGTCTGGAAGGAGAGTTTACAGTCTAACCAGACACCTAGGTATTTGTAGTTGTCCACATATTCTAGATCAGAACCGTCCAGAGTAGTGATGCTAGTCGGACGGGAGGGTTTGGGCAGCAATCGGTTGAAGAGCATGCACTTAGTTTTACTAGCATTTAAAAGCAGTTGGAGACCACAGAAGGAGTGTTGTATGGCATTGAAGCTCTTTTGTAGGTTTGTTAGCACAGTGTCCAAAGAAGGGTCAGATGTATACAGAATGGTGTCGTCTGCGTAGAAGTGGATCAGAGAATCACCAGCAGCAAGAGCAACATAATTGATATATTACGAGAAAAGAGTCGCCCCGAGAATTGAACCCTGTGGTACCCCCTTAAAGACTGCCAGAGGTCCGGACAACAGGCCCTCTGATTTGACACACTGAACTCTATCTGAGTAGTAGTTAGTGAACTAGGCGAAGCATTCATTTGAGAAGCCAAGGCTATTGAGTCTGCTGATAAGAATGCGGTAATTGACAGAGTCAAAAGCCTTGGTGTAGAGGTGTATTTAGAGGGCAAGTTGGTCAGGATGATGTCTAAGAGGGTGCCCATGGTTGCGGATTTAGGGTTGTGCCTGGTAGGTTCCTTGATACTTTGTGTGAGATTGAGGGCATCTAGCTTAGATTGTAGGGCAGCCGGGGTGTTGAGCATGTCCCAGTTTAGGTCACCTAACAGTACGAACTCTGAAGATAGATGGGGGGCGATCAATTCACATATGGTGCCAGGGCACAGCTGGGGGCTGACGGGGGTCTATAACAAGCGGCAACGGTGAGAGACTTGTTTCTGGAAAGGTGGATTTTAAAAGTAGAAGTTCAAATTGTTTGGACACAGACCTGAATAGTATGACAGATCTCTGCAGGCTGTCTCTGCAGTAGATTGCAACTCATCCCCCTTTGGAAGTTCTATCTTGTCGGAAAATGTTATAGTTAGGGATGGAAATTTCAGGATTTTGGTGGCCTTCCTAAGCCAGGATTCAGACACGGCTAGGACATCCGGGTTGATGGAGTGTGCTAAAGCAGTGAATAAAACAAATTTAGGGAGGAGGCTTCTAATATTAACATACAGAACACAAAGTGAGCGTGAGAGGGGTGTAGGGGAGTTCTGAGGTTCCAGAACACAAAGTGAGTGTGAGAGGGGTGTGGGGGAGTTCTGAGGTTCCAGAACACAAAGTGAGCGTGAGAGGGGTGTGGGGGAGTTTTTAATATGCCATTTAGCAGACGCTTTTATCCAAAGCGACTTACAGTCATGTGTGCATACATTCTACGTATGGGTGATCCCGGGAATCGAACCCACTACCCTGGCGTTACAAGCGCCATGCTCTACCAACTGAGCTACAGAAGGACCACGAGTGTGTCTCCTCTTACTGCTCTATGACGCTACGCAAATGCGATGATATGCATGCAATGTTTATTATAAAAGTGGTTTTTTTCCCCATGCGTTCAGAGACCTCAAAACTCCCCAGGTCACACCCCTCTCACGTTCACTTTGTGTTCTGGAACCTCAGAACTCCCCAGGTCACTCCCCTCTCACGCTCACTTTGTGTTCTGGAACATCAGAACTCCCCAGGTCACTCCCCTCTCACGTTCACTTTGTGTTCTGGAACCTCAGAACTCCCCAGGTCACTCCCCTCTCACGCTCACTTTGTGTTCTGGAACCTCAGAACTCCCCTACACCCCTCTCACGCTCACTTTGTGTTCTGGAACCTCAGAACTCCCCCACACCCCTCTCACGTTCACTTTGTGTTCTGGAACCTCAGAACTCCCCAGGTCACTCCCCTCTCACGCTCACTTTGTGTTCTGGAACCTCAGAACTCCCCTACACCCCTCTCACGCTCACTTTGTGTTCTGGAACCTCAGAACTCCCCCACACCCCTCTCACGTTCACTTTGTGTTCTGGAACCTCAGAACTCCCCTACACCCCTCTCACGTTCACTTTGTGTTCTGGAACCTCAGAACTCCCCTACACCCCTCTCACGTTCACTTTGTGTTCTGGAACCTCAGAACTCCCCAGGTCACTCCCCTCTCACACTCACTTTGTGATCTGGAACCTCAGAACTCCCCTACACCCCTCTCACGCTCACTTTGTGTTCTGGAACCTCAGAACTCCCCCACACCCCTCTCACACTCACTTTGTGTTCTGGAACCTCAGAACTCCCCCACACCCCTCTCACGCTCACTTTGTGTTCTGGAACCTCAGAACTCCCCCACACCCCTCTCACACTCACTTTGTGTTCTGGAACCTCAGAACTCCCCAACACCCCTCTCACGCTCACTTTGTGTTCTGGAACCTCAGAACTCCCCCACACCCCTCTCACGCTCACTTTGTGTTCTGGAACCTCAGAACTCCCCCACACCCCTCTCACGCTCACTTTGTGTTATGGAACCTCAGAACTCCCCCACACCCCTCTCACGTTCACTTTGTGTTCTGGTACATCAGAACTCCCCAGGTCACTCCCCTCTCACGCTCACTTTGTGTTCTGGAACCTCAGAACTCCCCAGGTCACTCCCCTCTCACGTTCACTTTGTGTTCTGGAACCTCAGAACTCCCCCACACCCCTCTCACGCTCACTTTGTGTTATGGAACCTCAGAACTCCCCCACACCCCTCTCACGCTCACTTTGTGTTCTGGAACCTCACGATTTACAACTACATCACTGGCTACGGAACAATTACGTGTTTTGGAGAAATCATTGAGTTATTTAAGTAAGCCACGACTTTAAGTAAGCCACGACTGTGATGTGTTTTTTAGAGACGTATAATTCGATGTCTCAACACTTAAACACGAAGCAATGGCACCTAATTCAGAGGAAATCCATATAAATATATAGTCTTAGAGTGAACACACTGTTTCCTCCGCTCATTTAACTTACCTCTGAATTTAGGTTAACGCAGGAGAAATAAAATCTAGTTTTAATGTTTTAAGTTTTAATAATATAATCAAAGTAATGTATTGAATCCAATGTGCCTTTTGTGTGCTAAAATGGCAGATGTGAAACTTTACTTTCACCTTTGATTTTCCTTATTGTTACGCGTGTCAACTCATTGAAAAAGGATCCACCCACTCACCCGTAAACTGGTGGTAGTGGACTCATCTGGAATACCACGATGTCACTATCTGCGTGTGCTAAACGTGTCCAGAAGAGGGAGTTAGACTTCTGTCAATGAATTGCCGCAGAGCTGGCAGGTCCCTGGGTCTGTAAACTACTGTAAAGACAGGAAAAACAGAGTGCTGCCAATCTGTGACAGAATGTTGAAATCGCAGTGAGTCAATCTTTAGGACTAGATCATGACAAGAGCTAGAATCCATGGCAAGGGATTTTATCATGTTAAATGATATAGAGGCTGAATAAAGAGAAAAACCGATACAAACGATGCTTGGGTGCAAAACGCTTTAAAAAACTGAATTGTGAGAGTAAAGTTAGGACAGTATCAAGGAGAAGTCTGATTCTTGCCACCTACAGTTACAGGAAGCTGTCACAGGAAGCTGTCACAGGAAGCTTTCACAGGAAGCTGTCACAGGAAGCTGTCACAGGAAGCTTTCACAGGAAGCTGTCACAGGAAGCTGTCACAGGAAGCTTTCACAGGAAGCTGTCACAGGAAGCTTTCACAGGAAGCTGTTACAGGAAGCTGTCACAGGAAGCTGTCACAGGAAGCTGTCACCGGAAGCTTTCACAGGAAGCTGTCACAGGAAGCTGTCACAGGAAGCTGTCACAGGAAGCTTTCACAGGAAGCTGTTACAGGAAGCTGTCACAGGAACCTTTACAGGAAGCTGTCACATTGTCAATACCAGGGATCCAACGCTATTATAGCCGCTCAGATTAAGCTCAACGTTAATATATTCACATATATTAATATTCCCATATATAACCATATTCACTAACATGTCTTTCTGTCTATGTAATCACTGTGACTTCACTTATTCCTTATATCTCCCAGCGGAGCCAAAAGCCTTATATGAACTCTGTGTAAGTGGAGAGGAGACATTCTGCTGGCAGATGCTGAACCTGGGGTTATTGTTATGGTTGGCTCCTCGGGGCACTGTTCCGTCTGTAACTGGGAGGAAGGTTGGGTTGCTTGCCCATCTGTTGCGACGTGGGGAGTCCCAGGTGGTTTTCTCAGAAGCCGCAGTGTAAACGCTTCCCGTCAGGGCTTTCGTCTTCGCGGTCGGAGCACCAAGCTGGAGCATGGCCAGTGTCAACCATGTTATTGACTGACGTGGAGAACCGATGTTTAATGGGTTTCCCTGGTACTTGATGGTACCTATCGTACTTTAGTTCTGAAAAGTGCCTGTAATGGGGAAATGTGAGGTCGTTAGTGCGTGTCTTGTCCAGTCCACTGTACACAGTGAAGAGACACAGCCATTGTAACAGTATAACTTTGGACCGTCCCCCTCGCCCATTACCCGGGCGCGAACCAGGGACCCTCTGCACACATCAACAACTGACACCCACGAAGCACCGTTACCCCTATCGCTCCACAAAAGCCGCGGCCCTTGCAGAGCAAAGGGGGAACCATTACTTCAAGGTCTCAGAGCAAGTGACGTCACCGATTGAAACGCTATTTAGCGCGAACCAACGCTAACTAAGCTAGCCGTTTCACATCCGTTACACGATTTCATATATCTTGTATTGTAATTCGCATTGAACTATGTATTAGACCTAGATATTGTGTGTATGTACTGATACGTATGTGTGATGTTTTAAACGGCTGCATTTCAGTCATTGACTAATAGTGTTCTGTATTATGTATGATGTCATGTTTCCTGTGGACCCCAGGAAGAGTGTGGGTAATCTCATCTGTATATAGATAAGCTCAAACTGTACGTACTGCTCTGAAGAGGTCAGTGTATAACCATCCAATTGAAACAGTCACAGCCTGGATGGAATAGACAACACACCAGTTACAGTCGACGGGCACCTTGCCTATAGCGTGGGATTTTCAGACAGTGTATATCATTGTCCCGTCAACTGTACAAATGTGCAGGACATTTCCATGATGATTGACCACCATTTCATGACTTATGATTGCTCGATTTCCAACCATCACCACCATCATCATCAACATCATCATCATCACCATCATCATCAACACCACCATCATCATCATCATCATCATCATCATCATCATCATCATCATCATCATCATCATCATCACCATCATCATCATCAACACCACCATCATCATCATCATCATCATCATCATCATCATTACCACCATCATCACCACCATCATCAACACCACCATCATCATCATCACCATCATCACCAACATGGCTGTGTTAGATTTCAGCAGTACAAACAGGGCGGCAGGTAAGCCTAGTGGTTAGAGCTTTGTGCCAGTAACCGAAAGGTTGCTAGATCGAATCCCTGAGCTGACATCTATCGTTCTGCCCACTGAACAAGGCAGTTAACCCACTCTTCCCCAGTAGGCTGTCATTGTAAAATAAGAATTTGTTCTTAAAACTTCTTAGCGCGGGATCATTTTCGTCAACCACTGCTGAATTACAGAGCGCCAAATTCTAATTAAATCACTAAAAATATTTAATTTTCATGAAATCACAAGTGCAATATAGCAAAACACAGTTTAGCTTGTTGTTAATCCACCTGGAGTGTCAGATTTCAATAAAGCTTTTCGGAGAAAGCATACCAAGCGTTTATGTAAGCACATCTCTCTCAGAAGCAAAATATCACAAACAGCTAGCAGCCAAGTAGATTGGTCACGAAAGTCAGAAAAGCAATAAATTAAATCGCTTACCTTTGATGATCTTCGGATGTTTGCACTCACGAGACTCCCAGTTACACAATAAATGTTCCTTTTGTTCCATAAAGATTATTTTTATATCCAAAATACCTCCATTTGGTTGGCGCGTTATGTTCAGAAATCAACAGGCTCGGGTCATGACATCGCAGACGAAAATTCCATAGTGTCCGTAATGATGGAGGAAATATGTCAAATGTTTTTAATAATCAATCCTCGGGTTGTTTTTACAATAAATAATCGATAATATATCAACCGGGAATGTAGCTTCTTCAATAGGAGAGAGAGAGAAAATGTCTGCTCCAAGCTGTTGCGCATGCAAAATGCTGCTGGCACCCAGCCATACAATAACGCAATGTGATCTTTCTCGCTCATTTAAAAAAAATAAAAGCCTGAAACTATGTCTAAAGACTGTTCACACCATGTGGAAGCCAAGGGAAATGAATCTGGTTGATAACCCTTTACATGGAGTGAAGATAGGCTATGGAACATGGAGCTTTCAAAATAGAAGCCACTTCCTGGTTTGATTTTCCTCAGGTTTTCGCCAGCAATATCAGTTATGTTATACTCAAAGACAATATTTTGACAGTTTTGGAAACTTTAGACTGTTTTCTATCCTAATCTGACAATTATATGCATATTCTAGATTCTGGGCCGGAGAAATAGGCAGTTTAAAATGGGTACGTTTTTCATCCAAACATCAAAATACTGCCCCCTACACCCAAGAGTTTTAACTGACTTGCCTAGTTAAATAAAGGTTCAAATGGAACTGAAAGCTTCACCTCATGAAGTTCATGGTAAGAAATAATTACATCTTCAATCCCCAGTACTTCTGACTAAGATACTAAGATAATTCAATTGATAACATTTGTATGAGTAATTTTTTTTGGGGGGGAGACTTATAGTTACAGACAACACAAAGTCTTTAAAACAAAAAAACCTTGTACAGGTTGTTGTGAAAAACGATGTCTAGGAGACAATAGAGCACGGTGTTGCCCACAAATCCTGGTAATTGTTCTGTCAATACTGGTGTTGTGTTTGATGACCAGGATCCAACTGTTTAGTTCCTCCAACATTAGCATATCAAAGACTTTGTGTGTGTGTGTGTGTGTCCTTCCTGTTTGCCCTGTGTGTGATGTGTGACCCCTCCTGTCTCAGCCTGTATTTATGCTGCAGTAGTGTGTCGGGGGGTGTCAGTTTGTTATATCTGTACTTCTCCTGTGTGTCCTGTGTGAATCTGTGTGTTCTCTAATTCTCTCCTTCTCTCTTTCTTTGTCTGTCGGAGGACCTGAGCCCTAGGTGCCCCAGGACTACCTGACATGATGACTCCTTGCTGTCCCCAGTCCACCTGGCCATGCTGCTGTGTGGCCTGGGCAGGACCATTTCCAGTAAGTTGCTTTTGATGCTCCTGTGTCCTGTTCTGCCTTACTATTATGAGGTGTCCTTGTGCATTTGAACATCTGTATGTTTAGTTTCATATAAATACATTTCTGTTAGCGTGAGGGGTTGTGCTGTGTTTGTCTGCATGTCTGTCTGTGTGTGTTTGTCTGCATGTCTACCCGGCACAGCCAGAAGAGGACTCTAGCCCGGTTCCTCTCTAGGTTTCTTCCTAGGTTTTGGTAGGGAGTTTTCCTGTCTGCATGTCTGTGTGTGTGTTTGTCTGCATGTCTGTCTGTGTGTGTGTTTGTCTGCATGTCTGTCTGTGTGTGTTTGTCTGCATGTCTGTCTGATGTGTCCGGTGTGTTTGTCTGCATGTCTGTCTGTGTGTTTGTCTGCATGTCTGTCTGTGTGTGTTTGTCTGCCTGTCTGTCTGTGTGTGTGTTTGTCTGCATGTCTGTCTGTGTGTGTTTGTCTGCCTGTCTGTCTGTGTGTGTGTGTGTTTGTCTGCATGTCTGTCTGCGTGTGTGTTTGTCTGCATGTCTGTCTGTGTGTGTGTTTGTCTGCCTGTCTGTCTGTGTGTGTGTTTGTCTGCATGTCTGTCTGTGTGTGTGTTTGTCTGCCTGTCTGTCTGTGTGTGTTTGTCTGCCTGTCTGTCTGTGTGTGTGTTTGTTTGCCTGTCTGTCTGTGTGTGTGTTTGTCTGCATGTCTGTCTGTGTGTGTGTTTGTCTGCATGTCTGTCTGTGTGTGTTTGTCTGCCTGTCTGTCTGTGTGTGTGTTTGTCTGCATGTCTGCATGTGTGTGTGTTTGTCTGCCTGTCTGTCTGCGTGTGTGTTTGTCTGCCTGTCTGCCTGTGTGTGTGTGTGTCTGCATGTGTGTGTGTGCGTGATTGTGTGTGTGCGTCCGACGTGTGTGCAACGTGTGTGTCTCCCTCCTTGCCTCTGCCACAGCGCTGCACAGCACCCATCTCAGCCGCAGTTACAGCAGCATTCACGACCGCTCCTGTGGGGTCTCTCAGAAAGAGCCTCCTTTCGACCTGGGAGGAGCCATGGAAACAGGCAGCGACCCCAACGTTCACCTTTAGGTATCCAGGAGTCCAGAACGGCAGGGTGATGTCACCTACCGGAAGGCTGAAAGCAGCAGAGATGGAGGTGGCGGCGAGAGCGTGAAGCGTTTTTCAGGGTGTCTTCTGATTGATGTCTGGGAAAACAGAGCAGCCGTTCTCTGTGGGTCGGGCTGGGGGGATTTTATTAAAAGAGGCCTTTCGGAGATGGGTGATGCTACTGTGCAAGCTCTTTTGAAAAAGTGGTATGATAACTAACAGGAAACATAAACTAGGTGCCTTGTTGACGTGTGTATATGTAGTCCAGAGTGTTTAGGAGTGTCTGTCACAGTAACAGAGTTGTCTTTCTTTAGTCCCAGCTCTGCAGGGTCCTTAAGGAAAGAGTCCAGGTCCACTTTGGGTACGTCACTCCTCTCTCCAGCCAACGCACTCTTCAGGAGGCAAGAATCTCCCTCAGCTTCTGGACAATGTAACTGTATCTCCTCTCCTACTAACAACTACCTCCCTAAACATTACAGAATGTAACTACCTCCCTAAACATTACAGAATGTAACTACCTCCTACTAACAACAACCTCCCTAAACATTACAGAATGTAACTACCTCCTACTAACAACTACCTCCCTAAACATTACAGAATGTAACTACCTCCCTAAACATTACAGACTGTAACTACCTCCTACTAACAACTTCCTCCCTAAACATTACAGAATGTAACTACCTCCTACTAACAACTACCTCCCTAAACATTACAGAATGTAACTACCTCCCAAAATATTACAGAATGTAACTACCTCCCTAAACATTACAGACTGTAACTACCTCCTACTAACAACTTCCTCCCTAAACATTACAGAATGTAACTACCTCCTACTAACAACTACCTCCCAAAATATTACAGAATGTAACTACCTCCCTAAACATTACAGACTGTAACTACCTCCTACTAACAACTTCCTCCCTAAACATTACAGAATGTAACTACCTCCTACTAACAACTACCTCCCAAAATATTACAGAATGTAACTACCTCCCTAAACATTACAGACTGTAACTACCTCCTACTAACAACTTCCTCCCTAAACATTACAGAATGTAACTACCTCCTACTAACAACTACCTCCCTAAACATTACAGAATGTAACTACCTCCCTAAACATTACAGTATGCCAGTACTATATATACTACAGAAGTCCTTCCTGCCAATACTATATATACTACAGAAGTCATTCCTGCCAGTACTATATATACTACAGAAGTCATTCCTGCCAGTACTATATATACTACAGAAGTCCTTCCTGCCAATACTATATATACTACAGAAGTCCTTCCTGCCAATACTATATATACTACAGAGGTCATTCCTGCCAATACTATATATACTACAGAAGTCATTCCTGTCAATACTATATATACTACAGAAGTCATTCCTGCCAATACTATATATACTACAGAAGTAATTCCTGCCAATACTATATATACTACAGAAGTCATTCCTGCCAATACATACACCTTATGACAACCATACTTGCATCTAAAGAAGTCATTCCTGCCAATACTATATATACTACAGAAGTCATTCCTGCCCAATACTATATATACTACCAGAAGTCATGGAAGCCAGTCCTGCCAATACTATATATACTAGCCCAGAGGTCATTCCGGGAGATGACAAGTGCCTGGATTAGGACCAATACTATGCGGATATACTACAGAAGTCATTCCAGGGTGTTGTCAATACTATATATACTACAGAAGTCATTCCTGCCAAGCGGAGATACTATATATACTACAGAAGTCATTCCTGCCAATACTATATATACTACAGAAGTCATTCCTGGTCCAATACTATATATACTACAGAAGTCATTCCTGCAAATACTATATATACTACAGAAGTCCTTCCTGTCTAGAAGGATGAGAGCAATACTTTATATATACAGAGAAGAGCAGTCTCAGTTGTCAGTCTTGAAACCTGACTGATACTACAGAAGTCATTCCAATACTATATATACTACAGTCATTCCTGCAAATACTATATATACTACAGAATTCCTGCCAATACTATATATACTACAGAAGTCATTCCTGCCAATACTATATATACTACAGAAGTCATTCCTGCCAATACTATATATACTACAGAAGTCATTCCTGCCAATACTATATATACTACAGAAGTCATTCCTGCCAATACTATATATACTACAGAGGTCATTCCTGCCAATACTATATATACTACAGAAGTCATTCCTGCCAATACTATATATACTACAGAAGTCATTCCTGCCAATACTACAGAAGTCATTCCTGCCAATACTATATATACTACAGAAGTCATTCCTGCCAATACTATATATACTACAGAAGTCATTCCTGAACTTCACTGGTCCCACAGGAAAACAAAGCTGTCAAACCAAATAAATAAATAAATAAAATAAATAAAATCGTGCCGTCTGGTTTTCTTACTATAAGGAATTTGAATTTTTTGATACTTTTACTCTTGATACTTAAGTATATTTGAGAAATTACATTTACTTTTAAAACCAAATACTTTTAGACTTTTACTCAGGTCGTATTTTACTGGGAGACTTTCACTTGAGTCATTTTCTGTTAATGTATCTTTACTTTTACTCAAGTATGACATTTGGGTACTTTTTCCACCACTGCACGCACGCACGCACGCACGCACGCACGCACGCACGCACACACACACACACACACACACACACACACACACACACACACACACACACACACTCACGCACACACACACACACACACACACACACACACACACACACACACACACACACACACACACACACACACACACACACACACACACACACACACACACACACACACACACACACACACACACACACACACACACACACACACACAAACTGCAGAGCCAGTTGAGACATGGAAACGGTAAAGCAATTACAGGGCCTCATTCCAAACTGTATCAGGTTCAAACTGCACCCTAACTCTCTGTTGCCCTGTGTTCCAAATGGAACCCTACTGAGTTCCAAATGGAACTCTACTGAGTTCCAAATGGAACCCAACTGAGTTCCAAATGGAACCCTATTGCATTCCAAATAGAACCCTATTGCAGTCCAAATGGAACTCTATTGCATTCCAAATGGAACCCTATTGTCTACATACTGCACTACTATGGGCCTTGGTCTAACGTAGTGGACTATGTAGGGGCTATGGTGCCATTTGGGAATCATGGTTGGTCTTCACAGAGGTAAAGATAGAGAGCTGTCAGTGCCAAAGGGTTTCATTTTAAACTGCGTCCAGAGAAAATTCTAGTCGTCATTAGTGAAATTGAATCGCAGTAAATATTCCAGTTCACTAAGTGCTTCTTTGGAAAGGTTACGTGGAACGGGAACAGGATCGGGAAAGGTGCCCAGTCATCTGACCGGTGGGGTGGTTGCAGACCAGTGAGGTTATCAATCATACCGCAACCTCACCCTATGGTGTATCCATGGAAACGCCGCCACTGAATATGGTGTGATGGACGGTTTCCATAGCAATGCAGTATTCACCTGTTTGTGCAGAAAATGGAATAGGGGGAAACAAATTCTACTTTCTTTAACATTACACTGTAGCCTATCCATGTCATACATAGATTATGAAGATGTAGATTGACACATTCTATTTACACCTTGAAAAGAACAGCATGGCACCTGTGCAACCCGAGGTGACACAACTCAAGATCACCTTACATCCAGGTGATAGATTGCACTGTAACCTATCCCTGTGCAACTAGACTCTAGATCACCTTAACTCCACACACAGCAACACATACAAGACCCTCCCTCCCTCTTCATTTTGCAAATCAGACCATAACTCTACCCTACTGATTCCTGCTTACAAACTAAAGCAAGGAAGTACCGGTGACTCGCTCAATACAGTAGTGGTCCGATGAATCAGATGCTAAGCTACAGGACTGTTTCGCTAGCACAGACTGGAATATGTTCAGGATTCATCTAATAACATTGAGGAGTTTAGCACATCGGTCACAGGCTTCATTAATAAGTGCATCGATGACGTCGTCCCCACGGTGACTATACAAACACATCCCAACCAGATGAATTACAGGCAACGTCTGCACTGAGCTAAAGGCTAGAGCTGCTGCTTTCAAAGAGTGGCACAGTAATTCTGACGCATAAGAAACATGCCATCAACCAGGGAAAGAGTCAATACAGGACTAAGTTTAAAACCTACTACGCCGGATCTGACGCTAAACAGGTTACAAAGGGATACCCATCCGCGAGCTACTCAGCAAATCAAGCCTACCAGACGAGTGAAGTGCCTTCTATGCTCGATTCAAGGCAAGCAATACTGCCCCTGCATGAGAACACCAGCTGTTCCTGACGACTGTGTGATCTCACTCTCCGTGTGAGTAAGACCTTTTAAACAGGTTAACATTCTTATTACCAGGACGTGTGCTCCGGGCATGTGCTGACCAACTGGCAGGTGTCTTGACTGACATTTTCAACATGTCCCTGATTGAGTCTGTAATACCAACATGTTTCAAGCAGACCACCATAGTCCCTGTGCCCAAGAACACAAAGGCAACCTGCCTAAATTACTACAGACCCGTAGCACTCACGTCTGTAGGCATGAAGTGCTTTGAAAGGTTGGTCATCGCTCACATGAACACCATTAACCCAGAAACCCTAGACCCACTCCAATTTGCATACCACCCAAACAGATCCACAGATGATGCAATCTCTATCGCACTCCACACTGCACTTTCCCACCTGGACAAAGGGAACACATGTGAGAATGCTATTCATTGACTACAGCTCAGCGTTCAACACCATAGTACCCTCAAAGCTCATCACTAAGCTCAGGACCCTGGGACTGAACACCTCCATCTGAAACTGGATCCTGGACTTCCTGAAGGGCCGCCCCCAGGTGGTGAGGGTAGGTAGCAACACATCTGCCACGCTGATCCTCAACACTGGAGCTCCACAGGGGTGCATGCTCCGTCCCTTCCTGTACTCCCTGTTCACCCACGACTGCATGGCCAGGCACGACTCCAACACCATCACTAAGTTTGCAGATGACACAACAGTGGTAGGCCTGATCACCGATGATGATGAGGCAGCCTATAGGGAGGAAGTCAGAGACCTGGCAGTGTGGTGCTAGGACAACAATCTCTCCCTCAACGTCAGCAAGACAAAGGAATTGATCATGGACTACAGGAAACGGAGGGACGAGCACGCCCCCATCCACATCGACAAGGCTGTAGTGGAGCGGGTCAGGAGCTTCAAGTTCCTCGGTCCCCGCTTGGTATGGCAACTGCAAGGCACCCGATCGCAAGGCGTCACACAAGGTGGTGAATACGGCTAAGTACGTCACTGGAGCCAAGCTCCCTGCGATCCAGGTCCTCTACCAGGCGGTGTCAGAGGAAGGCCCTAAGAAATGTCAAAGACTCCAGCCACCCAAGTCATAGACTGTTCACTCTGCTACCGCTTCCACCCAAAGCCATCACACTGCTAAACAAGACTGCTATAAATAGCTAATCGGGAAGCTACCCGAACTACACGCATTGACCCTTGTTTGAACGAACGCTCTTACACTGACTCTAGGCACACACACACTGGACTACCCATACACACACACTGGACTACCCATACACACACACTGGACTCTTCCCATACACACACACACACACTGGACTCTTCCCATACACTCACACACACACTGGACTACCCCATACACACACACTGGACTACCCATACACACACACACACTGGACTACCCATACACACACACTGGACTCTTCCCTACACACACTTCCCATATACACACACACTGGACTACCCATACACACACACTGGACTCTTCCCATACACACACACACGCACTGGACTCTTCCCATACACACACACTGGACTACACCATACACACACACTGGACTCTTCCCATACACACACACTGGACTCTTCCCATACCCATACACACACACTGGACTCTTCCCATACAACACACACACACACACTGGACTACCCATACACACACTGGACTCTTCCCACACACACACTGGACTCTTCCCATACACACACACACACACTGGACTCTTCCCATACACACACACTGGACTCTTCCCATACACTGGACTACCCATACACACACTGGACTCTTCCCATACACACACACTGGACTCCCTTCCCATACACACACACACACACACACTGGACTACCCATACACACACACTGGACTCTTCCCATACACACACACTGGACTACACATACACACACACTGGACTCTTCCCATACACACACACTGGACTCTTCCCATACACACACACACACACACACACTGGACTATCCATACACACACACTGGACTCTTCCCATACACTCACACACACTGGACCACCTATGAGACTGCTCTACCTATGCTGATTCTACTGCTCCACCTATGATACTGCTCTACCCTTGCTACTGCTACTGCTCCACCTATGCTGGATCTACTGCTCTACCTCTGATACTGCTACTGCTCCAACCTATAATGATTCTACTGCTCTACCTATGCTACTGCTACTGCTCCACCTATGCTACTGCTCCACCTATGCTACTGCTACTGCTCTACCTATGCTACTGCTACTGCTCCACCTATGCTGAATCTACTGCTCTACCTCTGATACTGCTACTGCTCCACCTATAATGATTCTACTGCTCTACCTATGCTACTGCTACTGCTCCACCTATGCTACTGCTACTGCTCTACCTATGCTGGTGTTACTGCTCCACCTATGCTGCTGCTACTGCTCTACCTATGCTGCTGCTACTGCTCTACCTATGCTGATTCTACTGCTCCACCTATGCTACTGCTACTGCTCTATCTATGCTACTGCTACTGCTCCACCTATGCTGCTGCTACTGCTCCACCTATGCTACTGCTACTGCTCTACCTATGCTGCTGCTACTGCTCTACCAATGCTACTGCTCCACCTATGCTGCTGCTACTGCTCTACCTATGCTGCTGCTACTGCTCTACCTATGCTGCTGCTACTGCTCCACCTATGCTACTGCTCCACCTATGCTGATGCTACTGCTCTACCTATGCTGATGCTACTGCTCCACCTATGCTACTGCTACTGCTCCACCTATGCTACTGCTACTGCTCCACCTATGCTACTGCTACTGCTCCACCTATGATACTGCTACTGCTCTACCTATGCTGATTCTACTGCTCCACCTATGATACTGCTCCACCTATGCTACTGCTACTGGTCCACCTATGCTGCTGCTACTGCTCTACCTATGCTGATGCTACTGCTCCACCTATGCTACTGCTACTGCTCCACCTATGCTGATGCTACTGCTCTACCTATGCTGCTGCTACTGCTCTACCTATGCTGATGCTACTGCTCCACCTATGCTACTGCTACTGCTCCACCTATGCTGATGCTACTGCTCCACCTATGATACTGCTACTGCTCTACCTATGCTGATTCTACTGCTCCACCTATGATACTGCTCCACCTATGCTACTGCTACTGGTCCACCTATGCTAGATTCTACTGCTCCACCTATGATACTGCTCTACCTATGCTACTGCTCAACCTATGATACTGCTCTGTTTATGCTGCTGCTACTGCTCCATCTATGCTACTGATACTGCTCCACTTATGCTGTTGCTCCACCTATAATACTGCTACTGCTCCACCTATGCTGCTGCTACTGCTCCACCTATGCTGCTGCCACTGCTCCACCTATGCTGCTGCTCCACCTATGCTACTTTTACTGCTCCACCTATGCTGCTGCTCCACCTATGCTACTTTTACTGCTCCACCTATGCTACTGCTCCACCTATGCTGCTGCCACTGCTCCACCTATGCTGATCAACTGCTCCACATATGCTACTGCTCCACCTATGCTACTTTTACTGCTCCACCTATGCTGCTGCTCCACCTATGCTACTGCTATTGCTACACCTGTGCTGATTCAACTGCTCCACCTATGCTGCTGCTCCACCCATGCTGCTGCTACTGCTCTACCTATGCTGATGGTACTGCTCCACCTATGCTACTGCAACTGCTCCACCTATGCTGATGCTACTGCTCCACCTATGATACTGCTACTGCTCTACCTATGCTGATTCTACTGCTCCAACTATGATACTGCTCCACCTATGCTACTGCTACTGCTCCACCTATGATACTGCTCTACCTATGCTACTGCTCTACCTAATATACTGCTCCACCTATGCTACTGTTACTGCTCCACCTATGCTGCTGCTCCACCTATGCTGCTGCTACTGCTCCACCTATGCTGCTGCTACTGCTCCACCTATGCTGAATCTACTGCTCCACCTATGCTACTGCTCCACCTATGCTGCTGCTACTGCTCCACCTATGCTGCTGCTTCACCTATGCTACTGCAACTGCTCCACCTATGCTACTGCTCTACCTATGCTACTGCTCCACCTATGCTACTGCTCCACCTATGCTGCTGCCACTGCTCCACCTATGCTGATCAACTGCTCCACCTATGCTACTGCTCCACCTATGCTACTTTTACTGCTCCACCTATGCTGCTGCTCCACCTATGCTACTGCTATTGCTACACCTGTGCTGATTCAACTGCTCCACCTATGCTGCTGCTCCACCCATGCTGCTGCTACTGCTCTACCTATGCTGATGGTACTGCTCCACCTATGCTACTGCAACTGCTCCACCTATGCTGATGCTACTGCTCCACCTATGATACTGCTACTGCTCTACCTATGCTGATTCTACTGCTCCACCTATGATACTGCTCCACCTATGCTACTGCTACTGGTCCACCTACGCTGATTCTACTGCTCCACCTAAGATACTGCTCTACCTATGCTACTGCTCTACCTAATATACTGCTCCACCTATGCTACTGTTACTGCTCCACCTATGCTGCTGCTCCACCTATGCTGCTGCTACTGCTCCACCTATGCTGCTGCTACTGCTCCACCTATGCTGAATCTACTGCTCCACCTATGCTACTGCTCCACCTATGCTGCTGCTACTGCTCCACCTATGCTGCTGCTTCACCTATGCTACTGCAACTGCTCCACCTATGCTACTGCTCTACCTATGCTACTGCTCCACCTATGCTACTGCTACTGCTCTACCTATGCTGAATCTACTGCTCCACGTATGCTGATTCTACTGCTCCACCTATGCTACTGCTCCACCTATGCTGCTGCTACTGCTCCACCTATGCTGCTGCTTCACCTATGCTACTGCTACTGCTCCACCTATGCTACTGCTCTACCTATGCTACTGCTCCACCTATGCTACTGCTACTGCTCCACCTATGCTACTGCTCTACCTATGCTACTGCTCCACCTATGTTACTGCTACTGCTCTACCTATGCTACTGCTCCACCTATGCTACTGCTCTACCTATGCTACTGCTACTGCTCTACCTATGCTACTGCTCCACCTATGCTACTGCTACTGCTCCACCTATGCTAATGCTCTACCTATGCTACTGCTCCACCTATGCTACTGCTACTGCTCTACCTATGCATATTTACTGCTCCACTTATGTTACTGCTCTACCTATGTTACTGCTACTGCTCCACCTATGCTACTGCTCTACCTATGCTACTACTGATCCACCTATCCACTTATCCACTGCATGTTGTTATCTACTTCCTGTATATGCTACGTTGTTATCTACTTCCTGTATATACACGTTGTTATCTACTTCCTGCATATCCACGTTGTTATCTACTTCCTGCTACTACTTCCTGTATATAGCCATGTTGTTATCTACTTCCTGTATAAAACCACATTGTCATCCACTTCCTGTATATAGCCATGTTGTTATCCACTTCCTGTATATAGCCATGTTGTTATCTACTTCCTGTATATAGCCACGTTGTTATCTACTTCCTGTATATAGCCACGTTGTTATCTACTTCCTGCATATAGCCACGTTGTTATCTACTTCCTGCATATAGCCACGTTGTTATCTACTTCCTGTATAAAACCACATTGTCATCCACTTCCTGTATATATCCACATTGTTGTCTACTTCCTGTATATAGCCATGTTGTTATCTACTTCCTGTATATAATGATGTTGTTATCTACTTCCTGTATAAAGCCACGTTGCTATCTACTTCCTGTATATAGCCACGTTGTTATCTAATTCCTTTATATAGCCATGTTGTTATCTACTTCCTGTATAAAGCCACGTTGCTATCTACTTCCTGTATATAGCCACGTTGTTATCTAATTCCTGTATATAGCCACGTTGTTATCTCCTTCCTGTATATAGCCATGTTGTTATCTACTTCCTGTATAAAGCCACATTGTTATCTACTTCCTGTATATAGCCACGTTGTTATCTCCTTCCTGTATATAGCCATCTTGTTATCTACTTCCTGTATAAAGCCACGTTGTTATCTACTTCCTGTATATAGCCACATTGTTATCTAATTCCTGTATATAGCCATGTTGTTATCTACTTCCTGTATAAAGCCACGTTGTTATCTACTTCCTGTATATAGCCGTGTTGTTATCTACTTCCTGTATATAGCCATGTTGTTATCTACTTCCTGTATAAAGCCACGTTGTTATCTACTTCCTGTATATAGCCATGTTGTTATCTACTTCCTGTATATAGCCATGTTGTTATCTACTTCCTGTATGAAGCCACGTTGCTATCTACTTCCTGTATATAGCCACGTTGTTATCTACTTCCTGTATATAGCCACGTTGTTATCTCCTTCCTGTATATAGCCACGTTGTTATCTACTTCCTGTATATAGCCACGTTGTTATCTACTTCCTGTATATAGCCACGTTGTTATCTACTTCCTGTATAAAGCCACGTTGTTATCTACTTCCTGTAGATGTTGTTATTTTGACTCATCATTGTTACTTGTTATTTACTGTGTATTTCTTCTACGTGTCACTATTTCTGTTTTTATTTTATGTACTTTTATATTTATCTGTAGCTCTGTTGGAAATAGACTTGTAAGTAAGCATTACACTGTTACCCTAGACTTAGACTGTTAGTCTACCCCTATTGTTTACAAAGCATGTGACAAGTAACATTTGATTTGATTTGACTATTGACACAGTAGCAGTATGGTATCTATGGGGAGAACTTCAGTAGCAGAGGCTTCTGTGCTCATTCTACAGAGTTCACTAACCCTTCCGCCCTCTCCCCCTCCCCCGTCCCTTTCACCCTCTCCCCAGAGAGGAAAACTTAATCTCCCCCCTCCCCCACATAGTGGATGAAACCCTAAACCACCCAAAGGCCATGTTCACACCCCCACACACAACCTTTGTCACTGGAGACCCCTGACACAGAGCACGGAGTGGGGTGGTCTGATGTTTGCAGGGAGTGGGAGTGGGTGGGTATACACATGGGCAGAGTTACTGTGTGAAGTGTGTGTGTCTCTGTGTGAGAGACAAACACAAACAAACCCCACAGAGCCCCAGGACAGCAGCACAATTAGACCCAACCAAATCATGAGAAAACAAAAAGATAATTACTTGACACATTGGAAAGAATTATAAAAAAAAACAGCAAACGAGAATGCTATTTGGCCCTAAACAGAGAGTACTTTATATATTCACTTTGTATGTTGTCTACCTCACTTGCTTTGGCAATGTTAACACATGTTTCCCATGCCAATAAAGCCCTTGAATTGAATTGAGTACACAGTGGCAGAATACCTGACCACTGTGACTGACCCAAACTTAAGGAAAGCTTTGACTATGTACAGACTCAGTGAGCATAGCCTTGCTATTGAGAAAGGCAGCTGTAGGCAGACCTGGCTCTCAAGAGAAGACAGGCTATGTGCACACAGCCCACAAAATGAGGTGGAAACTGAGCTGCACTTCCTAACCTCCTGCCCAATGTATGACCATATTAGATAGACATATTTCCCTCAGATTATACAGATCCACAAAGAAATCGAAAACAAACCCAATTTTGATAAACTCCCATATCTACTGGGTGAAATTCCACAGTGTGACATCACAGCAGCAAGATTTGGGACCTGTTACCACAAGAAAAGGACACACACCATTGTAAATACAACCCATATTTATGCTTATTTATTTTCCCTTGTGTACCCTTAACCATTTGTACATCGTTGCAACACTGTATATATACGTAATATGACATTTGTAATGTCTTTATTGTTTTGAAACTTCTGTATGTGTAATGTTTACTGTTAATATTTATTGTTTATTTCACTTTTGTATTGTATCTACCTCACTTGCTTTGGCAATGTTAACACGTTTCCCAGGCCGTCAGGAAGTCCAGGATCCAGTTGCAGAGGGAGGTGTTTAGTCCCAGGGTCCTTAGCTTAGTGATGAGCTTTGAGGGCACTATGGTGTTGAACGCTGAGCTGTAGTTAATGAATAGCATTCTCACATGTGTTTCCTTTTGTCCAGGTGTGAAAGGGCAGTGTGGAGTGCAATAGAGATTGCATCATATGTGGATCTGTTGGAGCGGTATGCAAATTGGATTGGGTCTAGGGTTTCTTGGATAATGGTGTTGATGTGAGCGATGACCAACCTTTCAAAGCACTTCATGCCTACGGACGGTCTGTAGTCATTTAGGCAGGTTGCCTTTGTGTTCTTGGGCACAGGGACTATGGTGATCTGCTTGAAACATGTTGGTATTACATACTCAATCATGTTGAAAATGTCAGTGAAGACACCTGCCAGTTGGTCAGCACCTGGCCTACTATCCTAGGGTTCAAATGTCAGCTACTATTCAGGGTCAGTTCACTGTGTAAATCCTGCTGCGTGTAAATGAGGAAACTGAGCACACGTATACAGTATGTCACAGTATGCCCACAGTGGGGAAAGTACATAGAATACAAACCTCTCCTTCCACCACTACAGGTTTACAAACACAGTGTTAACAGCACATGAAGACATATAGACAAGGAGACAGACCCTGACATTTTAGTACACGTGTGAAACAATCAATAAAAAAATAAAAAAATGAGTAACCATTTTTTTAATGGTTTTTACATGGACATTTTTCATTTATACATTTTTTTTTTTTTTTTTCACCAGCTACATCTGGTCTCCCATCCAGGGACCAACTAGGACCGACCCTGGTAAGCTTCAGAGGCAAACCAGCTGTGGGACGCAGGTTGTTATGTTAATGGTATGAATGTGCCAAAACTGGCAACTGAAGAGAAGCCAGTGAAAGCAAAGGACAGAGTAACATAATCAAAGATATGGAAAATTACCAGGAAAGAGGGAGGTCAAATCCCTAGACTACACTATGCATGGAAGGACTGTCCACCACGACGTCAACATATAGTTTTAACAATGGGTTTATCTTCTACAGCTTTTTAATTATTATTTTTATTTTTACATTTAGGTTATTTACAAACATTGGAGTAAAACAAGCTTATATGGTGGGTTCTGATAGGTTACGACAGTTGAACTAAGGTCAAGAGGCATTAATTAGTAAGTCCACAAATGCAGCATAAGGAGACAAGGCGAGACGCAAATGCAGACACAGGAGGCAGATTGTTGAGCTCCGATATTTATTATAACAAGAGAGTAGGCAGAGGCAGGTCGGGGACAGACGAGAGTTCATAAATCAGGTCAGAGTCCAAAACAGTACCAGGCGATAGGAAGTCTAGAGGTCAGGCCAGGCAGGGGTCAGACACCATGTCAGAGTCCAAAACAGTACCAGGCGATAGGAAGTCTAGAGGTCAGGCCAGGCAGGGGTCAGACACCATGTCAGAGTCCAAAACAGTACCAGGCGATAGGAAGTCTAGAGGTCAGGCCAGGCAGGGGTCAGACACCATGTCAGAGTCCAAAACAGTACAAGGGGATAGGCTGGTAGTCAGAACAGGCAGAGTGGTCAGGCAGGGGGGTACAGAGTCAGGACAGGCAAGGGTCGAAACCAGGAGTACTAGAAACAAACAGAGACTGGGGGGCACTGGTTAACTTGGCAAACAAGACAAACTGGCACAGAGAGACAGGAAACACAGGGATATATATACTGGGGAAAATAAGCGACACCTGGAGGGGGTGGAGACAAGCACAAGGACAGGTGAACCAGATCAGGGTGTGACATGCAGTGATTTTAATACAGCAGAACTATGTCGCCATTCGAATGTATCCATTAAACCCCCTGAAAAAAATTATTCTGTACACTGTTTCCCGCAGAATGTGCTGCAAAATTGTTCCCTTGTTCCTCATTTATGCTCTTTACACCACACTGGTGGAAACATTTAATCTTTTCACATGTGAAGGAGAACATTATTTCAAACACACGTGTGAATCTGAAATGATTGATTTTCACATGTGGTGTTTTCCATCCATGTGAACTTGCAAATTTTATATATTTTTTATATATGTGAATCTGTAAGCTTGCAGCCATTGGACTCTGGGGCAGTGGAAACGCATTCTCTGGAGTGATGAATCTAGATTTGGCGGATGCCAGGAGAACGCTACCTGCCCAAATGCATAGTGTCAACTGTAAAGTTTGGTGGAAGAGGAATAATGGTCTGGGGCTGTTTTTCATGGTTCGGGCCCCTTAGTTCCAGTGAAGGGAAATTTTAACGCTACAGCATACAATGACATTCTAGATGATTCTGTGCCTCCAACTTTGTGGCAACAGTTTGGGGAAGGCTCTTTCCTGTTTCACCATGACAATGCCCCCATGCACAAAGCGAGGTCCCTATTGACATGGTTTGTTTGAGATCAGTGTGGAATAACTTGACTGGCCTGCACAGAGCCCTGACTTCATTAGTGATGCCTCCCAATTTCTAGCCTCTCTCAGAGCCCACTTCTCTTCCAGCTCCAACCCTGTGGAATATCCCAGTCATCAAACCTCCAGCTCCAACCCTGTGGAATATCCCAGTCATCCAACCTCCAGCTCCAACTCTGTGGAATATCCCAGTCATCCAACCTCCAGCTCCAACCCTGTGGAATATCCCAGTCATCCAACCCTGTGGAATATCCCAGTCCTCCAACCTCCAGCTCCAACCCTGTGGAATATCCCAGTCATCCAACCTCCAGCTCCAACCCTGTGGAATATCCCAGTCATCCAACCTCCAGCTCCAACCCTGTGGAATATCCCAGTCATCCAACCTCCAGCTCCAACCCTGTGGAATATCCCAGTCATCCAACCCTGTGGAATATCCCAGTCATCCAACCTCCAGCTCCAACCCTGTGGAATATCCCAGTCATCCAACCTCTAGCTCCAACCCTGTGGAATATCCCAGTCATCCAACCTCCAGCTCCAACCCTGTGGAATATCCCAGTCATCCAACCTCCAGCTCCAACCCTGTGGAATATCCCAGTCATCCAACCTCCAGCTCCAACCCTGAGGAATATCCCAGTCATCCAACCTCCAGCTCCAACCCTGTGGAATATCCCAGTCATCCAACCCTGTGGAATATCCCAGTCATCCAACCTCCAGCCCTGTGGAATATCCCAGTCATCCAACCTCCAACCCTGTGGAATATCCCAGTCATCCAACCTCCAGCTCCAACCCTGTGGAATATCCCAGTCATCCAACCTCCAGCTCCAACCCTGTGGAATATCCCAGTCATCCAACCGAGTGCAACATCCCCGTCATCCAGCCCTGTGGAATATCCCAGTCATCCAACCTCCAGCCCTGTGGAATATCCCAGTCATCCAACCTCCAACCCTGTGGAATATCCCAGTCATCCAACCTCCAGCTCCAACCCTGTGGAATATCCCAGTCATCCAACCTCCAGCTCCAACCCTGTGGAATATCCCAGTCATCCAACCCTGTGGAATATCCCAGTCATCCAACCTCCAACCCTGTGGAATATCCCAGTCCTCCAACCTCCAGCTCCAACCCTGTGGAATATCCCAGTCCTCCAACCTCCAGCTCCAACCCTGTGGAATATCCCAGTCCTCCAACCTCCAGCTCCAACCCTGTGGAATATCCCAGTCATCCAACCTCCAGCTCCAACCCTGTGGAATATCCCAGTCCTCCAACCTCCAGCTCCAACCCTGTGGAATATCCCAGTCATCCAACCTCCAGCTCCAACCCTGTGGAATATCCCAGTCATCCAACCTCCAGCTCCAACCCTGTGGAATATCCCAGTCATCCAACCTCCAGCTCCAACCCTGTGGAATATCCCAGTCATCCAACCTCCAGCTCCAACCCTGTGGAATATCCCAGTCATCCAACCTCCAGCTCCAACCCTGTGGAATATCCCAGTCATCCAACCTCCAGCTCCACCCCTGTGGAATATCCCAGTCATCCAACCTCCAGCTCCAACCCTGTGGAATATCCCAGTCATCCAACCTCCAGCTCCACCCCTGTGGAATATCCCAGTCATCCAACCTCCAGCTCCAACCCTGTGGAATATCCCAGTCATCCAACCCTGTGGAATATCCCAGTCAGTGTCGTCCATTCTCACGTCATGTCGAGAGCTCCACGATACAAAGAGGAAGACCGTTATGGAAAAACAGTCTAATACTGTTGACTGTTCTTGACAGCCTGTTATACGGTTCTACATGGGAGGTGGACACATGTTATTCTCTTCACAGTCTAATACTGTTGACTGTTCTTCCTTATATATTTTTTTTAAATGTTTTTTTTTATTTCATTTTATTTTTTTACCTTTATTTAACCAGGCAAGTCAGTTAAGAACATATTCTTATTTTCAATGACGGCCTGGGAACAGTGGGTTAACTGCCTGTTCAGGGGCAGAACGACAGATTTGTACCTTGTCAGCTCGGGGGTTTGAACTCGCAACCTTCCGGTTACTAGTCCAACACTCTAACCACTAGGCTACGCTGCTTGTGTCTGTAGTAGCCCTCTCTGTGTCTTTAGAAGTATCCCACTGCGCACAGATCAATTCAACGTCTATTTCACGTTGGTTCAAGGTCATTGCATTGAAATTACGTGTAAACAATGTTGATTCAACCAGTGGGGGGGCCAGTGAGTTTCTATTCTGTCTGAGTCTGTAGTTAGTGGTAACCCCAATTTTGATTCTCTGGCATCGATAAAGTTGAGTCATAATGGAGCTTCTTTGATCAAATACAGACATTGTATGTGATGAAACTCTGTAGTCAGCAGTTTTGCACTTAAAGAATTTGAAGGCTCAGTTTCATTCAAAAACTTGACTTTCCTGTGTTTTACACCGAGTGTACAAAACATTAGGAACAACTTCCTAATATTGACAAAACATTAGGAACACCTTCCTGATATTGACAAAACATTAGGAACAACTTCCTAATATTGACAAAACATTAGGAACACCTTCCTGATATTGACAAAACATTAGGAACACCTTCCTAATATTGACAAAACATTAGGAATACCTTCCTGATATTGACAAAACATTAGGAACACCTTCCTAATATTGACAAAACATTAGGAACACCTTCCTAATATTGACAAAACATTAGGAACAACTTCATAATATTGACAAAACATTAGGAACACCTTCCTAATATTGACAAAACATTAGGAACACCTTCCTAATATTGACAAAACATTAGGAACACCTTCCTAATATTGACAAAACATTAGGGATACCTTCCTAATATTGACAAAACATTAGGAACACCTTCCTAATATTGACAAAACATTAGGAACACCTTCCGAATATTGACAAAACATTAGGAACACCTTCCTAATATTGACAAAACATTAGGAACACCTTCCGAATATTGACAAAACATTAGGAACACCTTCCGAATATTGACGAAACATTAGGAACACCTTCCGAATATTGATAAAACGTTAGGAACACCTTCCTAATATTGACAAAACATTAGGAACACCTTCCTAATATTGAGATGCACCCCCTCAGAACAGCCTCAATTCGTTGGGCATGGACTCTACATGGTGGTCGAAAGCGTTCCACTTGTCAAGTTGGCTGGATGTCCTTTTAAAAAATGCATTAAGTCAGACCGATGCGCCACTCGGGAGCCCCCCTTCAGGTGGTGGACCATTCTTGATACACAAATATAAACTCAACAGACAACCATTTCAAAGAGTTTACTGAGTTACAGTTCATATAAGTCAATTGAAATGGGCCCTAATCTATGGATTTCACATGACTGGGGGTACAGATATGCATCTGTTGGTCACAGACAACTTTAAAAAGTCCGTATCTGGAAAACCAGTCAGTATCTGGTGTGACCATTTGCCTCATGCAGCGTGACACATCTCCTTCATATAGAGTTGATCAGGCTGTTGATTGTGGCCTGTGGAATGTTGTCCCCACTCCTCTTCAATGGCTGTGTGAATTTGCTGGATAATTGGCGGGAACTGGAACATGCTGTCGTACAAGTCGATCCAGAGCATCCAAAACATGCTGAACGGGTGACGTGTCTGGTGAGTATGCAGACCACGGAAAAACTGGGACATTTGTATTTTACAGGAATTGTGTACAGATCCTTTGCAACATGTGGCCGTACATTATCGTGCTGAAACATGAGGTGATGGCGGCGGATGAATGGCACGACAACAATGGGCCTCAGGATCTGGTCACGGTATCTCTGTGCATTCAAATTGACATTGCTAAAATGCAATTGTGTTCGTTGTCTGTAGCTTATGCCTGCTCATACCATAACGCCACCACCGCCATGGGGCACTCTGTTCACAACGTTGACATCAGCAAACCGCTTTCCCACATGACGCCATGCACGTACTGTACGTGGTTTGCGGTTGTGAGGCCAGTGGACGCACTGCCAATTTCTCTAAAACGACGTCGGAGGTGGCTTATAGTAGAGAAATTAACATTAAAATATCTGGCAACAACTCTGATGGACATTCCTGCAGTCAGGATGCCAATTGCACGCTCCCTCAAAACTTCAAACATGTGTTTTGCTTTGTGTTGTGTGACGTAACATTTTAGAGTGGCCTTTTATTGTCCCCAGCACAAGGTGCACCTGTGCAATGATCATGCTGTTTAATTAGCTTCTTGATATGCCATATGGATTGATTGGCAAAGGATCTTGGCAAATGAGAAATGCTCACTAATAATCAAACGTCAGCCGATGTCACAAAGTGCTGTACAGAAACCCAGCCAGAAACCCCAAACAGCCAGCAATGCAGA
>NC_068445.1:43797370-43922370 GCF_023373465.1 Oncorhynchus keta | reverse complement strand
TGTACCCTGTGTATATAGCCAAGTTATTCCCTCGTACCCCTGCACATCGACTCGGTACCTGTACCCTGTGTATATAGCCAAGTTATTACCTCGTACCCCTGCACATCGACTCGGTACCTGTACCCTGTGTATATAGCCAAGTTATTCCCTCGTACCCCTGCACATCGACTCGGTACCTGTACCCTGTGTATATAGCCAAGTTATTACCTCGTACCCTTGCACATCGGCTCGGTACCTGTACCCTGTGTATATAGCCAAGTTATTACCTCGTACCCCTGTACATTGACTCGGTACCTGTACCCTGTGTATATAGCCAAGTTATTACCTCGTACCCCTGCACATCAACTCAGTACTGGTACCCTGTGTATATAACCAAGTTATTACCTCGTACCCCTGCACATCGACTCGGTACCTGTACTCTGTCTATATAGCCAAGTTATTCCCTTGTACCCCTGCACATCGACTCAGTACTGGTACCCTGTGTATATAGCCAAGTTATTACCTCGTACCCCTGCACATCGACTCAGTACTGGTACCCTGTGTATATAGCCAAGTTATTACCTCGTACTCCTGCACATAGACTCGGTCATTGTGTACTTGTTCCCTGTGTATATAGCTATTATTTTACTTTAGTACATCAAACATCTCCAATCAAAATCAAATCCAGAGTTGGCTTTCTATTCCGCAACAAAGCCTCCTTCACTCACGATGCCAAGCTTACCCTAGTAAAACTGACTATCCTGGTTCAGGTGGCTGATGTCATCTACAAAATGGCTTCCAACACTCTACTCAGCAAACTGGATGCAGTCTATCACAGCGCCATCCGTTTTGTCACTAAAGCACCTTATACCACCCACCACTGCGACTTGATGCTCTAGTCGGCTGGCCCTCAACAGGCCAGACCCACTGGCTCCAGGTCATCTACAAGTCCATGCTAGGTAAAGCTCCGCCTTATCTCAGTTCACTGGTCACGATGGCAACACCCATCCGTAGCACGCGCTCCAGCAGGTGTATCTCACTGATCATCCCTAAAGCCAACAGGCCTCATTTGGTGGCTGAGGTCCAGTACTCTGCTGCCTGTGACTGGAACGAATTGCAAAAATCGCTGAAGTTGGAGACTTTTATCTCCCTCTCCAACTTCAAACATCAGCTATCCGGTCAGCTAATGACGCTTCTGTAGATGTCTAGAGGGTAAACAGGCCGTTTTTCAGGTACCTCATTCCCATACTGTTTTTATACTGTTTTTATTTATTTACTTTTCTGCTCTTTTGAACAGGCCAATATCTCGGGTGTACATGCCCATCTGATCATTTATCACCAGTGTTAATCTGCAAAATTGTATTACAGGCCGTGGTCCTCATGGTTTTGCACACATTGTATATAGACTGCCCATTTTTTTCTACTGTGTTATTGACTTGCTAATTGTTTACTCCATGTGTAACTCCTGTGTTGTCTGTTCACACTGGTATGCTTTATCAGGCCAGGCTCAGTGGCAAATGAGAACTTGTTCTCAATGACCTGGTTAAATGGTGAAATAAAATAAAAATAAAAGTGGCTTCACATCGACTCGGTACCTGTACCCTATGATATAGCGGGGTGAACAGGACCCATGCACATCGACTCAGTACTGGTACCCCTGTATATAGCCAAGTTATTCTAGACCCATGCACATCGAACAGTACTGGTACCCCAGGTGTATATGAGTTATTCCTTATGCAATAGACCTTCAGACTGGTACCCTGTGATATAGGTTACGTGGCTCATTGTGTGTTTATTCATTGTGTAATTTTTCTATTATTTTGCTTTACCTTCATTGTTGGGAAGGGCGGGGTGAACATTTCACGTTAGGCTCAGGTGGCTGTGACAAACACAATTTGATTTATTGATTTGATCTGAACGGTTCTCTTGGATGAACCAGAATGGGTCTGTTTTTCCACTGGCCTTTTGAACGGGTCTGACTGTTATCTTGCCCATTCGGAACAGGTCTGACTGTCATCTGGCCCATTGAACGGGTCTGACTGTCATCTGGCCCATTCGAACGGGTCTGACTGTCATCTGTTGCCCATTCTAGAAAGGTTCTGACTGTCATCTGGCCCATTCGAAGGGGCTGAGGTCATCTGGCCCATTCGAACGAGTCTGACTGTCATCTGGCCCATGGAACGGGTCTGACTGTCACAGGCCATTGGAACAGGTGGCTGAGGTCATCTGGTCCATTCGAACGGGTCTGATGTTAGCCCATTGAACAGGTCTGACTGGCATCAGGCCCATTGGAACAGGTCTGACTGTCATCTGGCCAATGAACGGGTCTTCTATCTGGCCCATTCGAACGGGTGAACAGTCATCTGGTTCAGGTGGGTCTGACTGTCATCTGCCCATTGAACAGGTCTAGATGGTCATCTGGCCCATTGAACAGGTCTGACGTGGTTCGAAGGTGGTCTGACTCATCTGGACCATTCGAACGGGTCTGACTGTCATCTGGCCCATTCGAACAGGTCGTGTCATCAGGTCCATTGATGGGTCCTGTCATCTGACCATTCTAGACAGGTCTGACTGACATCAGGCCCATTTGGAACGGGTGGCTGTCATCTGGTCCATTTGCAATGGGTCTTCTAGATGGCCCATTCAGAACGGGTCTGAACTGTCAGGCCATTGGAACAGGTGACTGACAGGCCCATTCGAACATGACCATCTAGATGGAACAGGTCTGAACATCTGGCCCATTCGTGGAACAGGTCTGACTGTCATCTGGCCCATTCGAACGGGTCTGACCTGTCATCTGGCCCAGAACGGGTCTGACTGTCATCTGGCCCATTCGAACGGGTCTGACTGTCATCTGGCCCATTCGAATGACCTTCTGATGGTCATCTGGCCCATTGAACAGGCCTGGCTCAGGTGGCCCATTGAACAGGTCTGACCTGTCATCTGGCCCATTCAGGTGGCTGAGGAACGGGTCTGAACAGTCATCTGGCATTCGAACAGGTGGCTGAGGTGTCATCTGGCCCAGATGGAACGGGTCTGACTGTCATCAGGCCCATTGGTTCAGGTGGCTGTCATCTGGTCCATTCGAATGACCTGTCAGATGGCCCATTCGAATGGGTCTGAACAGGCCCATTGGTTCAGGTCTGGTCATGAGGCCCATTAATGACCATCTGGCCCATTTGGAATGGGTCTGAATCAGGCCCATTCGAACGGGTCTGACTGTCATCTGCCCATTGACAGGTCTGACTGTCATCTGGTCCAGCGGGGTGAACAGGACGTGGTCAGGTGGCTGAGAACAGGTCTAATGATCTGGCCCATTTGGTAACGGGGTGAACAGTCATCTGGCCCATTTGCAAGGGTCTGAGTCATCTGGCCCATTCAGAACGGGTCTGATGTCATCTGGCCCATTGAACAGGTCTGACTGAGCCATCTGGCCCAGGTTGAACAGGTCTGATGACCATCTAGATGGAACAGGTCTGAACAGGCCATTGGAACAGGTGGCTGTCATCTGGCCCATTCGAACGGGTCTGACTGTCATCTGGCCCATTTGGAACGGGTCTGAACAGTCATCTGGTTCGGTGGTCTGGGGTCATCTGGCCCATTTGAACGGGTCTAGATGGTCATCTGGCCCATTTGGAACAGGTCTGGTGTCAGGTGGCCCATTGAACGGGTCCTGTCATCTGCCCATTTGGAATGGTCTGACTGTGATCTGGCCCATTTGGAACAGGCCGTGTCATCTGGCCCATTTGGAACAGGTCTGACTGTCATCTAGATGGTAACGGGTCTGAACAGTCATCTGGCCCATTTGGAACAGGTCTGGCTGTCATCTGGCCCATTCGAATGGGTCTAGATGTCATCTGGCCCATTTGGAACAGATTTCTTATTCACAAGTCCTTATAATGGGCACCAGTAGGAAGAAGTATGAAAATGTATGCTCGATGACTCCAATTTAAAATGTAAAAAATTTTTTTTTTATGTTTATTGATGCATAACTGGCTGGGTGGGAAAGCTACAGATCCATTTCTGAAATGGGTCTAACTTTAACAGGCCGTAACTGTAGGTAGCTGACATTGTTTATGAACTGTCCAGATGGTAGCGGTGTGAAGACGGAGGAGGTGGGGAGGGTGGGGGGTCCTTACACAGAACATTTCAGACAGATAAATAAAACAAATATATATCAGGTGGCTGAGGTATATATATATGATATTATAGATATATATATATATATATATATACACTGGCTCAAAAAAATGGAACATGTTAGAGCCGATTTGGACATATTTGTATAAAAGACCCAACATATGGAGCTCCATGTATATTTGTATAAATATATTAAATATTAATGTAAATGATGAAATATTAGGTACGTACCTTTATGATTTATATTTACCCGATTGAGATATATTAATTTGTTGTTAGTGTAACAGGCCATTTGGCCCTCTTGCCTGTTCATTGTATTGTGGTAGTGTGTTAGGATAAAGGCAGGAAGTTGGGCCTTGGGAGAGGGAGTCCTTCTAGATGTAGGAGCGGTATAGTTTTTTGACCATACAGACATACAGACATGTCATAATATGTATTTTCCATATAAAGTCATCTATGCTTTAAGTTGATTGGAGAATAATTTATTTCTTAGATATAAGAAGAATAAACATTTTTGTTGCACCATATCCCTGGATGTCATGGAATGTTTAATGAAACCTTGAGATGGACTGTATGCGTACAAAACAACCCGTGCTTCGGGTGGCTGGCAGTGGCTATGGTAAAGACGAAAGGAAGCCACTACAGAACACTAAAATAACACATCCTAGATCTGAATGAATGAAATATTCTTATTAAATACTTTTTCTTTACATCGTTGAATGTGTGACAACAAAATCACACAAAAATTATCAATTGAAATCAAATTTATCAACCCATGGAGGTCTGGATTTGGAGTCACACTCAAAATTAAATGGAAAACCACACTACAGGCTGATCCAACTTTGATGTAATGTCCTTAAAACAAGTCAAAATGAGGCTCAGTAGTGTGTGGCTCCACGTGCCTGTATGACCTTCCTACAACACCTGGGCATGGCCTGATGGGTGGCAGGTGGCTGAGGGATCTCCTCCCAGACCTCTAAAGCATCCGCCAACTCCTGGTAGTCTGGGTGAACAGGACGTGGTGGATGGTGGCTGATGTCCCAGATGTGCTCAGATTGGATTCAGGTCTGGGGAACAGGCGGGCCAGTCCATAGCATCAATGCCTTCCTCTTGCAGGAACTGCTGGCCACATGAGGTCTAGCATTGTCTTGCATTAGATGGAACCCAGAGCCAACAGGCACCAGCATATGGTCTCACAAGGGGTCTGAGGATCTCATCTCAGTACCTAATGGCAGTCAGGTTACCTCTGGGGTGAATGGAGGGCTGTGCAGGTGGCTGAGGTCCCCAAAGCTGGAGGATGTTGCAGGGTGCAGAACGTGGCTCCACGGCGGGTGGCTCCAGACTCTGTCATGACCTCTCACATGTGCTCAGTGTGGCTTTCATCTGTGAACAGCACAGGGTTCAGGTGGCAATTTGCCAATCTTGGTGTTCCTTAATGACCTCCTAGATGGTGTTAGGGTGAACAGGCACAACCCCACCTGTGGCTGGGGCCCTCATTACCACCCTCATGGACTGTTTCTAGATGGCAGACGCATGACATTTGTGGCCTGCTGGGTCAGGTGGCTGCAGGTCCTTCCTGACCTCCTAGACAAAGGCGGAGGAACAGGTCCTGGCTGCTGGGTTGTTGCTGAGGTCCACATCTCCTGATGACCTTCTAGATGGTCTCCTGGTAGTGCCTCCATGCTCTGGACACTACGCTGGCTGCCACAGCTTGCATTGATGTTCCATCCTGGATGAGCCACTACCTGAGCCATGGTGGGTTGTAGACTCCTTCTCATGCTACCACAGGTGGCTGCCAGTCATTCAAAAGTGACCAAAACATCAGATGGAAGCATAGGAACAGAGAAGTGGTCTGTGGTGAGGTCCTGCAGAACCTTCTAGATGGTAGGGGGTGAACAGGCCATGGCTGTCAGGTGGCTGTTGTCTATTCCATTTGCACAACAGCATGTGAAATGTATTGTCAGATAGTGTTGCTTCCAGGTGGACTGAGGTCCTTGATGATCACAGAAGTGTGATTGACTTGGAGTTACATTGGTTGTTTTTTGGCTCAGGTGCTTTGATGTCCTTGTATGATCTTCTAGATGGTAGCGGGGTGAACAGGCCGTGGTTCAGGTGGCTGAGATCCTTGATGATCTTCTAGATGGTAGCGGGGTGAACAGGACGTGGTTCAGGTGGCTGAGGTCCTTAATGACCTTCTAGATGGTAGCGGGGTGAACAGGCCGTGGTTCAGGTGGCTGAGGTCCTTGATGACCTTCTAGATGGTAGCGGGGTGAACAGGCCGTGGCTCAGGTGGCTGAGGTCCTTGATGACCTTCTAGATGGTAGCGGGGTGAACAGGCCGTGGTTCAGGTGGCTGAGGTCCTTAATGACCTTCTAGATGGTAGCGGGGTGAACAGGCCGTGGTTCAGGTGGCTGAGGTCCTTAATGACCTTCTAGATGGTAGCGGGGTGAACAGGACGTGGTTCAGGTGGCTGGGGTCCTTAATGACCTTCTAGATGGTAGCGGGGTGAACAGGACGTGGTTCAGGTGGCTGAGGTCCTTAATGACCTTCTAGATGGTAGCGGGGTGAACAGGCCGTGGCTCAGGTGGCTGAGGTCCTTAATGACCTTCTAGATGGTAGCGGGGTGAACAGGCCGTGGCTCGGGTGGCTGAGGTCCTTAATGACCTTCTAGATGGTAGCGAGGTGAACAGGCCGTGGCTCAGGTGGCTGAGGTCCTTAATGACCTTCTAGATGGTAGCGGGGTGAACAGGACGTGGCTCAGGTGGCTGAGGTCCTCAGGTGGCTAATGACCTTCTAGATGGTAGCGGGGTGAACAGGACGTGGCTCAGGTGGCTGAGGTCCTTAATGACCTTCTAGATGGTAGCGGGGTGAACAGGCCGTGGCTCAGGTGGCTGAGGTCCTTGATGACCTTCTAGATGGTAGCGGGGTGAACAGGCCATGGCTCAGGTGGCTGAGGTCCTTATAATGACCTTCTAGATGGTAGCAGGGGGTGAACAGGTACGTGGTTCAGGTGGCTGAGGTCCTTAATGATCTTCTAGATGGTAGCGGGGTGAACAGGCCGTGGTTCAGGTGGCTGAGGTCCTTATAATGACCTTCTAGATGGTAGCGGGGTGAACAGGCCGTGGCTCAGGTGGCTGAGGTCCTTGATGATCTTCTAGATGGTAGCGGGTGAACAGGACGTGGTTCAGGTGGCTGAGGTCCTATAATGACCTTCTAGATGGTAGCGGGGTGAACAGGCCGTGGCTCAGGTGGCTGAGGTCCTTAATGACCTTCTAGATGGTAGCGGGGTGAACAGGACGTGGTTCAGGTGGCTGAGGTCCTTAATGACCTTCTAGATGGTAGAGGGGTGAACAGGCCGTGGCTCAGGTGGCTGAGGTCCTTGATGACCTTCTAGATGGTAGCGGGGTGAACAGGCCGTGGCTCAGGTGGCTGAGGTCCTTGTAGCGGGGTGACCTTCTAGATGGTAGCGGGGTGAACAGGACGTGGTTCAGGTGGCTGAGATCCTTGATGATCTTCTAGATGGTAGCGGGGTGAACAGGCCGTGGCTCGGGTGGCTGAGGTCCTTAATGACCTTCTAGATGGTAGCGGGGTGAACAGGACGTGGTTCAGGTGGCTGAGATCCTTGATGATCTTCTAGATGGTAGCGGGGTGAACAGGACGTGGTTCAGGTGGCTGAGGTCCTTATAATGACCTTCTAGATGGTAGCGGGGTGAACAGGCCGTGGCTCGGGTGGCTGAGGTCCTTAATGACCTTCTAGATGGTAGCGGGGTGAACAGGCCGTGGTTCAGGTGGCTGAGGTCCTTAATGACCTTCTAGATGGTAGCGGGGTGAACAGGCCGTGGCTCAGGTGGCTGAGGTCCTTAATGACCTTCTAGATGGTAGCGGGGTGAACAGGCCGTGGTTCAGGTGGCTGAGGTCCTTAATGACCTTCTAGATGGTAGAGGGCTGAACAGGCCGTGGTTCAGGTGGCTGAGGTCCTTGATGACCTTCTAGATGGTAGCGGGGTGAACAGGCCATGGCTCAGGTGGCTGAGGTTCTTGTTGACCTTCTAGATGGTAGCTAGATGGGTGAACAGGACGTGGCTCAGGTGGCTGAGGTCCTTAATGACCTTCTAGATGGTAGCGGGGTGAACAGGACGTGGTTCAGGTGGCTGGGGTCCTTAATGACCTTCTAGATGGTAGAGGGCTGAACAGGCCGTGGTTCAGGTGGCTGAGGTCCTTAATGACCTTCTAGATGGTAGCGGGGTAAACAGGCCATGGCTCGGGTGGCTGAGGTCCTTGATGATCTTCTAGATCGTAGCGGGGTAAACAGGCCATGGCTCGGGTGGCTGAGGTCCTTGATGATCTTCTAGATCGTAGCGGGGTAAACAGGCCATGGCTCGGGTGGCTGAGGTCCTTGATGATCTTCTAGATCGTAGCGGGGTAAACAGGCCATGGCTCGGGTGGCTGAGGTCCTTGATGATCTTCTAGATCGTAGCGGGGTAAACAGGCCATGGCTCGGGTGGCTGAGGTCCTTGATGATCTTCTAGATGGTAGCGAGGTGAACAGGCCGTGGCTCGGGTGGCTGAGGTCCTTGATGACCTTCTAGATGGTAGCGGGGTGAACAGGACGTGGCTAAGGTGGCTAAGGTCCTTGATAACCTTCTGGATGGTAGCGGGGTGAACAGGACGTGGCTCAGGTCACCCTCTGGAGAGCCTTGCGATTGCGGACAGTGTAACTGTCGTACCAGGCGGTGATACAGCCTGACAGGATGCTCTCAATGGTGCATCTGTAGAAGTTTGTTGTGGTTTTATGGGCCAGCCTCGTCTTTTGACCCTCTCCAATGCAACCATGTCGTTTCCACCGTCATTTTTTGCATATTTAAAGATAAAAAGATCCCATCTTGTCTAGCATATTTTGTTTTGTTAACATTTGGAAAGTTTACCTCCATCAGGCTTGTCGTGATTTTTTTAAAAATCCGACATGTACTTTACTCTCAATAAAAGGATGGAAACCTGGTTACTGACAGACACACAGAGACAGACAGAAAGAAGAAGATCTACAGACAAATATTTGCGTGAAATACAGAGAGAATAAACAGGACTCTGTCAGCACGTCACAGGCTCGGCGATGCTTACAATTTGGGTAAATACCTGGAATTAGGGATTACAACATTAAGATCAAGCTGTGTTTACCAAACAACAGAATAAACAACAATATAAACACATCCACACACACGTAAAAAACGAAAGCACACGCACTCATGTGCCCTCAGACCAAAACCTTACTCACCTTGCGTGACTTTCAAACCATATGTAATTCCTGGGCCCGTATATAGACCGTAGCTTAAGATGCTTCAGAAGAACACCACAGTCTGGCACCTGTAGAGCTTTCACTTTGGAATGGAATTTCCACGTGTTTACTGTAAGCAGAGATTAAGTTTCACAAAAGTATACCTTATCTACTTTGAAGAATAAGCAAAATGATTTCCTCAGACAGCTCTGCAGCATACTTAGGCAGGCTAGCCTAGCTAAATAGCATGACTACAGACAGTACCGTATGGGGAGCACAGAGATATCCTTAGATGGTCTGTCTGGCTGGCTGGCTGGCTGATATTGCCTGAGCAGAGATGATGACTGGAATATTGTATTATTTCATAGTAATTTCTTGTTTCTCTGTTGATGTCTACCCAACGTGGACCTGACTGAGACAATGCAATATTTTCAATGTTTTGGTAATTGAAATGTTCACAATTTTTTGTCTTTTGAATCTCCATTAAAAAGCTCTAAAATCATTCTAATGTTATTATTTCATAACGCATTTAATGTAAAAAAAAATATATATATAAAAAAATACAATACAAATCGAAACCAAAAAACGTGATTATTTCTTTACATAATCAAAGGGAAACGACTTCAAAAAAGACTAATCGTTCAGCACTACACATGGTAAACACAGTACTCGTCCATATGCTGTTGAAAACGATGCCTCCTCCTCTCTGGCCCTGGGAGAGGCACAAACCTTTGTAGCTTTTACTTGCTGAGGTAGGCTACCATCCCCTGCCTCAGCCTGACACTATTGTTAGTGTTAGGGACCAGGTTGCCAGGGAACAAGGTCAGCTGAACAGGGCCAGCCAATCACAGGCTCTACTTAATTGGGGGATAACAGAGCCCTCGTTCCAGCTTGAAATTTAGTTGTTCCTCGGAGGGCAGGTTGAGAAGGTCTCTATAAAATCCTGTCCTCCACTACATCTCATAACTGGACCTTTCCTGAAGAGGCAAGGACCTCCATGGACCTCCTACCTGTGTTTAGTGCGTCACTACCCTTACGACTAGTCTTCTCTTCCGGGTTCGCTGTATGTGTGTCTCATCAGGGTCTGGTAATAAAGTGTGGATCGTATCCCTGTCCCCTGCGGGTCATCCACATCCTCTAATCAAGACACTAGGACAGTTGCAACTCCAGTATATCTTGACCGGCACCTGTATTGGAGTCCGCCACCGATAGGTGGCGCTCTTTTCAATGTATTGAGTATTTCTAAGCATTACGGTATTCTATGCATTCAGTTGAAATGGAATTGATCCCGACTCTGGATGTAAGAGGGTCAATAAGTTCAGAATCAGAGATTCTGGGCCCTTAGAGTAGGAGTACTGATCAGTTTCGCCTTTTACATCATAGCGAATAAGATTATGGCAGGAAGGGGGAGGGGGGCTGATCCTAGATCAGCATTCTCAGACGTAGGCCTCCCCCTGATGGCCAGCATCCCACACAGAGCATAAGAGCTGAACGAGGGACAAAGTCCTTTTGTCACCACACATTCACAGGTGTGGGATCAGGGGTATTTGTGGATTAGGGTCAGCGGTCAGGATAAGGTCAGGGGTTGGCATAGAGGGATGTGGGCCCTCCTATCCCTGGGCTGGGCCTAGATCACTGGGCTGGTTGGTACTGTTTGGAGGGCGAACGGAATGTCTCAACTCAGATCACAGCAGTTTCAGTGGACTGTACAGTCAATATAGCTGAACATAGACATAGAATTTCTAGAAGGGCTGTCAATAAGTCTGTCAAGTCCATTACTGTCACTCTATGTCGATGTGTCTGAAAGGCCCTCAGACCACAGAAATGTGACTGTAGTTCCTGGGCACAATGACTCAATATGGCCAAAGACTAAAGGGGAAACCCAGATATGACACATTCTTTTTTTTAAATAAACAGTGAGCAGCTGCTCTTGTTCATTGTCATTTAATTTTACTAGGCAAGCACAAATTCTTACTTTCAATAACGGCCTAGGAACAATGGGTTAACTGCCTTGTTCAGGGGGCAGAATGACAGATTTGTACCTTGTCAGCTTTGGGATTCGGAATAGAAACCTATCGGTTACTAGTCCAACACTCTAACCACTAGACTACCTGCTGGTTACTAGTCCAACGCTCTAACCACTAGGCTACCTGCTGGTTACTAGTCCAACGCTCTAACCATTAGGCTACCTGCTGGTTACTAGTCCAACACTCTAACCACTAGACTACCTGCTGGTTACTAGTCCAACACTCTAACCACTAGGCTACCTGCTGGTTACTAGTCCAACGCTCTAACCACTAGGCTACCTGCTGGTTACTAGTCCAACGCTCTAACCATTAGGCTACCTGCTGGTTACTAGTCCAACACTCTAACCACTAGACTACCTGCTGGTTACTAGTCCAACGCTCTAACCACTAGGCTACCTGCTGGTTACTAGTCCAACGCTCTAACCACTAGGCTACCTGCTGGTTACTAGTCCAACGCTCTAACCACTAGGCTACCTACTGGTTACTAGTCCAATGCTCTAACCACTAGGCTACCTGCTGGTTACTAGTCCAATGCTCTAACCATTAAGCTACCTGCTGGTTACTAGTCCAACACTCTAACCACTAGACTACCTGCTGGTTACTAGTCCAACACTCTAACCACTAGGCTACCTGCTGGTTACTAGTCCAACGCTCTAACGACTAGGCTACCTGCTGGTTACTAGTCCAACGCCCTAACCACTAGGCTACCTGCTGGTTACTAGTCCAACGCTCTAACCACTAGGCTACCTACTGGTTACTAGTCCAATGCTCTAACCACTAGGCTACCTGCTGGTTACTAGTCCAACGCTCTAACCACTAGTCTACCTACTGGTTACTAGTCCAATGCTCTAACCACTAGGCTACCTGCTGGTTACTAGTCCAACGCTCTAACCACTTGGCTACCTGCTGGTTACTAGTCCAATGCTCTAACCACTAGTCTACCTGCTGGTTACTTGTCCAACGCTCTAACCACTAGGCTACCTGCTGGTTACTAGTCCAACGCTCTAACCACTAGGCTACCTGCTGGTTACGAGTCCAACCCTCTAACCACTAGGCTACCTGCTGGTTACGAGTCCAACCCTCTAACCACTAGGCTACCTGCTGGTTACTAGTCCAACACTCTAACCACTAGGCTGCCTGCTGGTTACTAGTCCAACGCTCTAACCACTAGGCTACCTGCTGGTTACTAGTCCAACGCTCTAACCACTAGGCTACCTGCTGGTTACTAGTCCAACGCACTAACCACTAGGCTACCTGCTGGTTACTAGTCCAACGCTCTAACCACTAGGCTACCTGCTGGTTACTAGTCCAACGCTCTAACCACTAGTCTACCTGCTGGTTACTAGTCCAACGCTCTAACCACTAGGCTACCTGCTGGTTACTAGTCCAACGCTCTAACCACTAGGCTACCTGCTGGTTACTAGTCCAACGCTCTAACCACTAGGCTACCTGCTGGTTACTAGTCCAACGCTCTAACCACTAGTCTACTTACTGGTTACTAGTCCAACGCTCTAACCACTAGGCTACCTGCTGGTTACTAGTCCAACGCTCTAACCACTAGGCTACCTGCTGGTTACTAGTCCAACACT
This sequence comes from Oncorhynchus keta, assembly GCF_023373465.1. NCBI lineage: Eukaryota > Metazoa > Chordata > Actinopteri > Salmoniformes > Salmonidae > Oncorhynchus > Oncorhynchus keta. The sequence goes on along the minus strand of NC_068445.1, from coordinate 43,909,365 downwards.
CTAACCACTAGTCTACCTACTGGTTACTAGTCCAACGCTCTAACCACTAGTCTACCTACTGGTTACTAGTCCAATGCTCTAACCACTAGGCTACCTACTGGTTACTAGTCCAACGCTCTAACCACTTGGCTACCTGCTGGTTACTAGTCCAATGCTCTAACCACTAGTCTACCTGCTGGTTACTAGTCCAACGCTCTAACCACTTGGCTACCTGCTGGTTACTAGTCCAACGCTCTAACCACTTGGCTACCTGCTGGTTACTAGTCCAATGCTCTAACCACTAGTCTACCTGCTGGTTACTAGTCCAACGCTCTAACCACTAGGCTACCTGCTGGTTACTAGTCCAGCGCTCTAACCACTAGGCTACCTGCTGGTTACTAGTCCAACGCTCTAACCACTAGGCTACCTGCTGGTTACTAGTCCAACACTCTAACCACTAGGCTACCTGCTGGTTACTAGTCCAACGCTCTAACCACTAGTCTACCTACTGGTTACTAGTCCAACGCTCTAACCACTAGGCTACCTGCTGGTTACTAGTCCAACACTCTAACCACTAGGCTACCTGCTGGCTACTAGTCCAACGCTCTAACCACTAGGCTACCTGCTGGTTACTAGTCCAACACTATAACCACTAGGCTACCTGCTGGTTACTAGTCCAACGCTCTAACCACTAGGCTACCTGCTGGTTACTAGTCCAACGCTCTAACCACTAGGCTACCTGCTGGTTACTAGTCCAACGCTCTAACCACTAGGCTACCTGCTGGCTACTAGTCCAACGCTCTAATCACTAGGCTACCTGCTTGTTACTAGTCCAACGCTCTAACCACTAGGCTACCTGCTGGTTACTAGTCCAACACAACTAACCACTAGGTTACCTGCTGGTTACTAGTCCAACACTCTAACCACTAGGTTACCTGCTACACTCTAACCACTAGGCTACCCTGCCGCTCTACACTCTAACCACTAGGCAACACTCTAACCACTAGGCTACCCTGCCGCCTCTACACTCTAACCACTAGGCTACCCTGCCGCCTCTACACTCTAACCACTAGGCTACCCTGCCGCCTCTACACTCTAACCACTAGGCTACCCTGCCACCTCTACACTCTAACCACTAGGCTACCCTGCCGCCTCTACACTCTAACCACTAGGCTACCCTGCCGCCTCACGAAGCCACACCCGTCCCATCACCTTAGATGTTCAGAACGAGGAAGTGTAGGCTATGTAGAAATAATGAGGATTTCTATCAGCCTAATCGAGGTGTAGATTAAGTCTCAGACTCATTGCTTGTTCTGCACACTGTGCATCATTTGCTCCCATTGTAAATGATGCAGATGTCCTATCTTGAGTTTGCTATAACAATCTTTGATGTGTCCATTCTAGTTTTCTATGGGTCTGAACGGCCCTTCTACCACAACTCATGGGTACAGTTAGCAATTTCTGTTACTCTTCAATTACAGAAACCCCAGGGCAAATCAGGGGGGAGGAAAATAGGTTTCTTCGAAGAGGACAAATCATACAGGGTGGTAGATGATCATTCTCCCCTGTCCTCAGTGATTCTCTCCTGGGATTCTCTCTACACAGAACAAAGGGACAGCGTGTAGTTTTATAACCCAGCCCTTAGCCTGTGGTTGGCCAATTAGAATTCCTTGCAATAAAACTAGCCAATGGCCAAATAACAAGTATCATATTTCAGAAGACATATTCCTCCCATGTCTCTGAACCATGGATCAATAACTCCCTATTACAGAAAAAAACACTATTTCCATTGATCGTTAGTACTCTATTGACTCTCATCCTCTTGACCTCTCATCGTCTTGTCCTCTCATCATCTTGACCTCTCATCGTCTTGACCTCTCATCGTGTTGACCTCTCATCATCTTGACCTCTCATCATCTTGACCTCTCATCGTCTTGACCTCTCATCATCTTGACCTCTCATCATCTTGACCTCTCATCATCTTGACCTCTCATCATCTTGATCTCTCATCGTCTTGACCTCTCATCGTCTTGACCTCTCATCCTCTTGACCTCTTCCTACTCTGTCTTTGCGTTGTGTATTTATCTTCAACATATTCTTACACTCCCCGCCTAAACCATTTTAAAAATAAATATACTTAAAATGTATTTTTTTTTAGAAAACAATAAACATTTGTTAAAAATGGACATTCTAAAAAACATCATTATTAAGCATAAAATAATTGAAAATAAACACTTCGCATTTCTATAAAACACAAACGGCACATTGTACTTGCCGTTACAATAAGAAATGATTTTAAATCTAAGTAATAGAAAATAAGTGTTAACAGGTGTAATGATGATTCCTACCACATCCTGTATTAGGGGGAAACTCACACAAAAAAAAGTCTACAAGACAATAATATTCAAATCGTCCTATTGGCATCATTCACCAAGTCTTTTAAAGGTGTCCAGCTCTTCCACACTGGTATCAGTCCCATAGATAACTATTAGACATGACCAGCTCTTCCACACTGGTATCAGTCCCATAGATAACTATTAGACATGACCAGCTCTTCCACACTGGTATCAGTCCCAAAGATAACTATTAGACATGACCAGCTCATCCACACTGGTATCAGTCCCATAGATAACTATTAGACATGACCAGCTCTTCACACTGGTATCAGTCCCATAGATAACTATTAGACATGACCAGCTCTTCCACACTGGTATCAGTCCCACATAGATAACTATTAGACATGACCAGCTCTTCCACACTGGTATCAGTCCCATAGATAACTATTAGACATGACCAGCTCTTCCACACTGGTATCAGTCCCATAGATAACTATTAGACATGACCATAGATAACTATTAGACATGACCAGCTCTTCCACACTGGTATCAGCTCTTCCCAGTCCCATAGATAACTATTAGACATGACCAGCTCTTCCACACTGGTATCAGTCCCATAGATAACTATTAGACATGACCAGCTCTTCCACACTGGTATCAGTCCCATAGATAACTATTAGACATGACCAGCTCTTCCACACTGGTATCAGTCCCACATAGATAACTATTAGACATGACCAGCTCTTCCACACTGGTATCAGTCCCACATAGATAACTATTAGACATGACCAGCTTCACACTTCCCATAGATAACTATTAGACATGGTATCAGTCCCATAGATAACTATTAGACATGACCAGCTCTTCCACACTGGTATCAGTCCCACAGTATCAGTCCCAGTAGATAACTATTAGACATGACCAGCTCTTCCACACTGGTATCAGTCCCATAGATAACTATTAGACATGACCAGCTCTTCCACACTGGTATCAGTCCCATAGATAACTATTAGACAGGAACATTGCCTTTAAATTGCAATTGCTCTTCCACACTGGTATCAGCTGTCACGCTGAATTTCTGTGATACTGGATTGATAAGAGCCCTTAGTTTCAGTTTACTATAATAACCTTGAGTCACACACACACACACACACACACACACACACACACACACACACACACACACACACACACACACACACACACACACACACACACATAGATAACACACACACACACACACACTCTCGGAGAATATCACTGACCTGGAGTAACCTCAGATTTAGCATGGTGAGGCCATAGCTCTCAGCCAATCACAATGCTTCCAGAATCAGGCACTGTGCCCTGAGCCAATCAACACATTTGTGTTTTTTTTATCCTCTTTTTCATCCTTTTGAAATTCTATTTAGTAACTCAACACTTCAGATCTCCTGGGATCTGTGGCAGGCTGTTTACTATTGACTAGTCATTCATAGACACAGATAACACACGAAGAAGAAATCCCAGCATGTCTAAACCCGTGTTTACTATTGACTAGTCATTCATAGACACAGATAACACACGAAGAAGAAATCCCAGCATGTCTAACCCGTGTTTACTATTGACTAGTCATTCATAGACACAGATAACACACGAAGAAGAAATCCCAACATGTCTAAACCCGTGTTTACTATTGACTAGTCATTCATAGACACAGATAACACACGAAGAAGAAATCCCAGCATGTCTAAACCCGTGTTTACTATCGACTAGTCATTCATAGACACAGATAACACACGAAGAAGAAATCCCAGCATGTCTAAACCCGTGTTTACTATCGACTAGTCATTCATAGACACAGATAACACACGAAGAAGAAATCCCAGCATGTCTAACCCGTGTTTACTATTGACTAGTCATTCATAGACACAGATAACACACGAAGAAGAAATCCCAACATGTCTAACCTGTGTTTACTATCATTCAGACACAGATAACACACGAAGAAGTCATTCAGACACAGATAACGTGTTTACACGAAGAAGAAATGCCAGATAACACACGAAGAAGAAAACATGTCTAACCCGTGTTTACTATCGACTAGTCATTCATAGACACAGATAACACACAAAGAAGAAATCCCAGCATGTCTAAACCCGTGTTTACTATTGACTAGTCATTCATAGACACAGATAACACACGAAGAAGAAATGCCAACATGTCTAAACCCGTGTTTACTATGACTAGTCATTCATAGACACAGATAACACACGAAGAAGAAATCCCAGCATGTCTAAACCCGTGTTTACTATCGACTAGTCATTCAGACACAGATAACACACAAAGAAGAAATCCCAGCATGTCTAAACCCGTGTTTACTATTGACTAGTCATTCATAGACACAGATAACACACGAAGAAGAAATGCCAGCATGTCTAACCCGTGTTTACTATTGACTAGTCATTCATAGACACAGATAACACATGAAGAAGAAATCCCAACATGTCTAACCCGTGTTTACTATCGACTAGTCATTCATAGACACAGATAACACACGAAGAAGAAATGCCAGCATGTCTAACCTATGTAACCTCCAAACACTCAAATCAAGTCTCATGCGCCAAATCAAATCGCACCAAATCACATGCGTCGAATACAACAGGTGTCCTTACCGGGAAATGCTTATTTACAAGCCCTTAACCAACGACGCAGTTAAGAAAATAAGAGTTAAGTAAATATTTACTAAGTAAGTCGAGCAGTGAAATCCCAAACACAGATACAACCACAAAGACCAGGGAGGTTTTCCAAAGCCTCGCAAAGAAGGGCACCTATTGGTAGATGGGTAAAAAAGAAGAAGACATTGAATATCCCTTTGAGCACGGTGACGTTATTAATTACACTTTGGATGGTACAGTGCCTTTGCGAAAGTATTCGGCCCCCTTGAACTTTGCGACCTTTTGCCACATTTCAGGCTTCAAACATAAAGATATAAAACTGTATTTTTTTGTGAAGAATCAACAACAAGTGGGACACAATCATGAGGTGGAACGACATTTATTGGATATTTCAAACTTTTTTAACAAATCAAAAACTGAAAAATTGGGCGTGCAAAATTATTCCGCCCCTTTACTTTCAGTGCAGCAAACTCTCTCCAGAAGTTCAGCGAGGATCTCTGAATGATCCAATGTTGACCTAAATGACTAATGATGATAAATACAATCCACCTGTGTGTAATCAAGTCTCCGTATAAATGCACCTGCACTGTGATAGTCTCAGAGGTCCGTTAAAAGCGCAGAGAGCATCATGAAGAACAAGGAACACACCAGGCAGGTCCGAGATACAGTTGTGAAGAAGTTTAAAGCCGGATTTGGATACAAAAAGATTTCCCAAGCTTTAAACATCCCAAGGAGCACTGTGCAAGCGATAATATTGAAATGGAAGGAGTATCAGACCACTGCAAATCTACCAAGACCTGGCCGTCCCTCTAAACTTTCAGCTCATACAAGGAGAAGACTGATCAGAGATGCAGCCAAGAGGCCCATGATCACTCTGGATGAACTGCAGAGATCTACAGCTGAGGTGGGAGACTCTGTCCATAGGACAACAATCAGTCATATATTACACAAATCTGGCCTTTATGGTAGAGTGGTAAGAAGAAAGCCATTTCTTAAAGATATCCATAAAAAGTGTTGTTTAAAGTTTGCCACAAGCCACCTGGGAGACACACCAAACATGTGGAAGAAGGTGCTCTGGTCAGATGAAACCAAAATTGAACTTTTTGGCAACAATGCAAAACGTTATGTTTGGCGTAAAAGCAACACCTTGAACACACCATCCCCACTGTCAAACATGGTGGTGGCAGCATCATGGTTTGGGCCTGCTTTTCTTCAGCAGGGACAGGGAAGATGGTTAAAATTGATGGGAAGATGGATGGAGCCAAATACAGGACCATTCTGGAAGAAAACCTGATGGAGTCTGCAAAAGACCTGAGACTGGGACGGAGATTTGTCTTCCAACAAGACAATGATCCAAAACATAAAGCAAAATCTACAATGGAATGGTTCAAAAATAAACATATCCAGGTGTTAGAATGGCCAAGTCAAAGTCCAGACCTGAATCCAATCGAGAATCTGTGGAAAGAACTGAAAACTGCTGTTCACAAATGCTCTCCATCCAACCTCACTGAGCTCGAGCTGTTTTGCAAGGAGGAATGGGAAAAAATTTCAGTCTCTCGATGTGCAAAACTGATAGAGACATACCCCAAGCGACTTACAGCTGTAATCGCAGCAAAAGGTGGCGCTACAAAGTATTAACTTAAGGGGGCTGAAAAATTTTGCACGCCCAATTTTTCAGTTTTTGATTTGTTAAAAAAGTTTGAAATATCCAATAAATGTCGTTCCACTTCATGATTGTGTCCCACTTGTTGTTGATTCTTCACAAAAAAATACAGTTTTATATCTTTATGTTTGAAGCCTGAAATGTGGCAAAAGGTTGCAAAGTTCAAGGGGGCCGAATACTTTCGCAAAGGCACTGTATATCAATACACCCAGTCACTACAAAAGATGCCAAGAGTGTGCAAAGCTGTCATCAAGGTAAAGGGTGGCCACTTTGAAGAATCTGAAATATAAAACATATTTGGATTTGTTTGACACTTTTTTTGGTTAGTACATGATTCCATGTGTGTTGTTTCATCGTTTTGATGTCTTCAATGTTAAGGTACAATGTAGAAAATAGTAAAAATGAAAGAAAAACCCTGGAATGAGTCGGTGTCCAAAGTTTTGACCGGTACAGTATATTGTGTAATTCTAACATGTACTGACTTACGTAAATTAGATATTGCTGTATTTTATTTTTAAATAAATGTGCAAACATTTCTAAAAACATGTTTTCACTTTATCATTATGGGGTATTGTGACGTCATTGTGGGGTATTGTGACGTCATTACGGGGTATTGTGATGTCATTGTGGGGTATTGTGGCGTCATTATGGGGTATTGTGAAGTCATTACGGGGTATTGTGATGTCATTATGGGGTATTGTGACGTCATTATGGGGTATTGTGACGTCATTATGGGGTATTGTGACGTCATTATGGGGTATTGTGAAGTCATTACCGGGTATTGTGATGTCATTATGGGGTATTGTGACGTCATTATGGGGTATTGTGACGTCATTATGGGGTATACAAATACATTTTGGATTCAGGCTTTACTAACACAATAAGCCCAAGGATAGGAATACTTTCTGAAGACAATGTTATGTAGGCGATGTTGATGAGGATTCATTGAATGATTAGAATATTCCGTCCTGAAACATAGCTGCTTTTCTGCTCTTTTGCACACAATAAGCCCATGCCCATCTGATCATTTACAGTGTTTCTGCAAGACAATGTACCTCCTCATGCCTTTTGCACACATTGTATATAGACTGCCCATTTTTTCTACTGTGTTATTGACTTGCTAATTGTTTAGTTGAGAACTCTGTGTTGTCTGTTCACTTGCTTTAATGATTGAGAATGTTCTCAACTAGCCTACCTGAAATAAAAAAAATAAAAAATATATATAATTGTATGAAATTGATTTCGAATGTATAAAATCATAATCAATAAATGTGTAGTCCTAGTCAGAATTAGGGTAAAACTGTCTGAGCTTGGTGCCGACCTGACTAGAGATTTGGGAGAGAACGGGGAGTACGTCTCAAGGACAAGGTCACTATCTCGGTTGGCTGGGAAGTGAGATAGACAGTGGGTGTGTAGCAGGACATTGTGTGCGTCTGTTTGTGTGTATGTGTGTGCGTATGGTTGTGTGTATGTGTGTGCATATGGTTGTGTGTATGTGTGTGCGTGTATGTGTGTGCGTGAGAAGTCAGAATAAAATGAAGGTCTTTGTACTGTGCACGCCAGAACGTTCCCGCAAATAAACCTTTTTGACCATTTCGCTGGGCCTCCGTCTGTTTCATTCGACCAGGATCTTACAAATTCTGGTTTGCAGGCTGAGAGTAATATAATTAAATTAAATTGTACCTGGAGAACATAATTCAGTCTTGTTGTTCTCTTCGATTGTTTCATTGGTGCCTTAAACCAATAAAAAAAAATCTGCCAAAAAAAGTGAGAGGTTCCCACACACAAAAAAAGCTCAGACGAAGGCCGATAGGTAATGCACACACACACACACACACACACACACACACACACACACACACACACACACACACACACACACACACACACACACACACACACACACACACACACACACACACACACACACACACACACACACACACACACACACACACACACACACACACACACAGTGGTGTAAGGCACTGTGGCGCTGTGGTCTAAGGCACTGCATTTCAGTGGTAGAGGTGTCACCACAGACCCTGGTTCGATTCCAGGCTTATCACAAACAGCTGTAATCGGGAGTCCCATAGGGCGGCGCATAATTGGTCCAGCGTCGTCTGGGTTTGGCCGGCGGTAGGCCGTCCTTGTAAATAAGAATTTATTCTTGAGCTGACTTGCCAAGTAAAATAAAGGTTAAATAAATAAACAAACTCCAAAATCGTAGAAAAACTTTAAATGTTGTTCGGAGTGTATTATCTTCTAAGTTACCACCTTGTTCTTTCTGACAGCTAGAATAGAGCCATTGAATTTCCATGGATAATTATAATATAATATATATAATAATATAATAATAATAATTCACTCTTAAGAAATGTAAAACAATCACGTGTGTTATCTGTGTCTATGAATGACTAGTCGATAGTAAACACGGGTTTAGACATGCTGGGATTTCTTCTTCGTGTGTTATCTGTGTCTGAATGACTAGTCAATAGTAAACACGGGTTTAGACATGCTGGGATTTCTTCTTCGTGTGTTATCTGTGTCTATGAATGACTAGTCAATAGTAAACACGGGTTAGACATGCTGGGATTTCTTCTTCGTGTGTTATCTGTGTCTATGAATGACTAGTCAATAGTAAACACGGGTTTAGACATGCTGGGATTTCTTCTTCGTGTGTTATCTGTATCTATGAATGACTAGTCAATAGTAAACACGGGTTTAGACATGCTGGGATTTCTTCTTCGTGTGTTATCTGTGTCTATGAATGACTAGTCCATAGTAAACACGGGTTTAGACATGCTGGGATTTCTTCTTCGTGTGTTATCTGTGTCTATGAATGACTAGTCGATAGTAAACACGGGTTAGACATGCTGGGATTTCTTCTTCGTGTGTTATCTGTGTCTATGAATGACTAGTCAATAGTAAACACGGGTTTAGACATGCTGGGATTTCTTCTTCGTGTGTTATCTGTGTCTATGAATGACTAGTCAATAGTAAACACGGGTTAGACATGCTGGGATTTCTTCTTCGTGTGTTATCTGTGTCTATGAATGACTAGTCGATAGTAAACACGGGTTTAGACATGCTGGGATTTCTTCTTCGTGTGTTATCTGTGTCTATGAATGACTAGTCGATAGTAAACACGGGTTTAGACATGCTGGCATTTCTTCTTCGTGTGTTATCTGTGTCTATGAATGACTAGTCGATAGTAAACACGGGTTTAGACATGCTGGGATTTCTTCTTCGTGTGTTATCTGTGTCTATGAATGACTAGTCGATAGTAAACACGGGTTTAGACATGCTGGGATTTCTTCTTCGTGTGTTATCTGTGTCTATGAATGACTAGTCGATAGTAAACACGGTTTAGACATGCTGGGATTTCTTCTTCGTGTGTTATCTGTGTCTATGAATGACTAGTCCATAGTAAACACGGGTTTAGACATGCTGGGATTTCTTCTTCGTGTGTTATCTGTGTCTATGAATGACTAGTCGATAGTAAACAGCCTGCCACAGATCCCAGAGATCTGAAGTGTTGAGTTACTTAGAATTTCGTGTGTTATCTGTGTCTATGAATGACTAAAGATAGTAAACACGGGTTTAGACATGCTGATTTCTTCTTGTGATTATCTGTGTCTATGAATGACTAAAATAGTTAAAACTAAGGGCTCTTATCAATCCTTGTCACAATCAGTGAAGCGTGTTCTTCTTTTTGACAGACACCTAATGTATTAAGACATGAGCCTTGATTTGAGTGTTTGGAGGTTGGCCACACTAAAGGTTAGAACATGTAGAGACACAGCCATTTCTTCTTCACCAGTGTTATCTGCCATGTCAATATGAATGACTAGTCGATAGGGGTAAAAAGGGGGTTTAGACATGCTGGGATTTCTAGGGACCTAGGAGCACCCCTGTTATCTGGGTCTATGAATGACTAGGGTCGATAGTAACCCCGGGATTTAGAGCATGGGACCTAGGGATAGGAGCACCCCTGGGATCTGGGACCTATGAATGACCTAGTCCATAGTAAGCACCCTGGGTTTAGAGCATGCTGGGATTTCTGGGAACATAGGAGTTATCTGGGTCTATGAATGACTAGTCAATAGGAAATAGGAGCCCCCTGGAACCATAGGAGCACCCCTGGGATCCCAGGAGATCTGGGAAGTGTTGAGTTACTAAATAGGGATTTCAAAAGGATGAAAAAGAGGGACCAAGGGACACAAATGTGGAGCACCCCCTGGGCATAGGGACCACAGTGCCTGGGACCTGGAGCATTGGGATTGGCTGGGACCTAGGAGCCTCACCATAGGGAAAGGAGTTATAAACCATAGGAGCCCTCATATCACATAGGAGCACCCCAATCAGGGACCAAGGAGCACCCCATTTTGACCATAGGAGCACCCCAGTGACCATAGGAGATGAACAGTTAAGAGCACAGCCTAGGGAACATTGGAGCACCCCTGGGAACATGGAGCACTGTGGTCATCTGGAGCACCCCTAGGGAACTAGGAGCACCCCATAGGGAACATTGGAGCACCCCATAGTAGAACATAGGAGCACCCCATAGGGAACATAGGAGCACCCCATAGGGCCATAGGAGCACCCCACGTCAATCATGGAGGTGGAACATAGGAGCAGGGGGAAGCACCCCATAGGGAACATTGGAGCACCCCATAGGGAACATAGGAGCACCATAGGGAACATAGGGGCACCCCATAGGGAACATTGGAGCACCCCATAGGGACCATAGGAGCACCCCCTGGGACCATAGGGACCATAGGAGCACCCCCTGGGATGATAGGAGCACCCCCTGGGACCATAGGGACCATAGGAGCACCCCCTGGGACCATAGGGACCATAGGAGCACCCCCTGGGACCATAGGAGCACCCCATTGGGAACCATAGGGGGAGCACCCCTGGGACCATAGGAGCCCCCCATAGGGACCATAGGAGCCCTCCATAGGGACCATAGGAGCCCTCCATAGAGAACATAGGAGCACCCCATAGGGACCATAGGAGCACCCCATAGTGACCATAGGAGCACCCCATAGGGACCATAGGAGCACCCCATGGGAACATAGGAGCACCCCTGGGAACATAGGAGCACCCCATAGGGAACATAGGAGCACCCCATAGGGAACATAGGAGCACCCCATAGGGACCATAGGAGCACCCCATAGGGAACATAGGAGCACCCCATAGGGAACATAGGAGCACCCCTAGGGAATATAGGAGCACCCCATAGGGACCATAGGAGCACCCCATAGGGTGACCATAGGAGCACCCCATAGGGAACATAGGAGCACCCCTGGGAACATAGGAGACCCCATAGGGACAGCACCCCATAGGGAACATAGGAGCACCCCATAGGGAACATAGGAGCACCCCATAGGGAACATAGGGACCATAGGAGCACCCCATAGGGAACATAGGAGCACCCCATAGGGAACATAGGAGCACCCCATAGGGACCATAGGAGCACCCCATAGGGAACATAGGAGCACCCCATAGGGAACATAGGAGCACCCCATAGGGAACATAGGGACCATAGGAGCACCCCATAGGGAACATAGGAGCACCCCATAGGGACCATAGGAGCACCCCATAGGGAACATAGGAGCACCCCATAGGGAACATAGGAGCACCCCATAGGGAACATAGGAGCACCCCATAGGGACCATAGGAGCACCCCATAGGGAACATAGGAGCACCCCATAGGGAACATAGGAGCACCCCATAGGGAACATAGGAGCACCCCATAGGGAACATAGGAGCACCCCATAGGGACCATAGGAGCACCCCATAGGGAACATAGGAGCACCCCATAGGGACCATAGGAGCACCCCCTGGGACCATAGGAGCACCCCATAGGGACCATAGTGGAAGCACCCCCATAGGGAGGAGCACCCCATAGGGAACATAGGGCCCCTATCACCACCACCCCATAGGGGTGAGCACCCCATAGGGAACATAGGAGCACCCCATAGGGAACATAGGAGCACCCCATATGGGTGCACCCCATAGGGAACATAGGAGCACCTCTATGGGTGCACCCCATAGAGAACATAGGGTAGGAGCACCCCATAGGGACCAGGAGCACCCCATAGGGAACATAGGAGTTCCCATGGGTGAACTAGGGACCATGGGTGCCCCCATAGAGAACATAGGAGTTCCCATGGGACCATAGGAGCACCCCATAGAGAACATAGGAGCACCCCATAGAGAACATAGGAGCACCCCATAGGGACCATAGGAGCACCCCATAGAGAACATAGGAGCACCCCATAGGGAACATAGGAGCCCCCCATAGGGAACATAGGAGCCCCCCATAGGGAACATAGGAGCCCCCCATAGGGACCATAGGGGCACCCCATAGGGAACATAGGAGCACCCCATAAGGACCATAGTGGAACTCATAGAGGCACCTTACGGGCCCCTATCACCACCTCTATGGGTGCCTCCATGTTCCCATGGGTGCCTCTATGTTCCAATGGGTGCCTCTATGGGTGCCTCTATGGGTGCCTCTATGTTCCCTGTGGAACATCCTACCTGGCAGGCCGCTCCTACCAGGTGATGTGGAGAGGGTCTGGTTCTGCACCACATACTCTCACTACTGGTGTCCCCCAGGGTTCGGTTCTAGGCCCTCTCCTCTTCTCTCTATAGACCAAGTCACTCAGCTCTGTCATATCCTCACATGGTCTCTCCTATCACTGCTATGAGGATGGTCCTCTCCTCTCTATAGACCAAGTCACTCAGCTCTGTCATATCCTCACATGGTCTCTCCTATCACTGCTATGAGGATGGACCTCTCCTCTTCTCTCTATAGACCAAGTCACTCTGCTCCGTCATATCCTCACATGGTCTCTCCTATCATTGCTATGACACTCAACTACTTTTCTCCTTCTCCCCTTCTGACACCCAGGTGGCAACATGCATCTCTCTCACCACGGAAACTACTGTATGTCACGACTTCCGCCGAAGTCGGTCCCTCTCCTTGTTCGGGGCGGCGTTCGGCAGACGACGTCACCGGCCTTCTAGCCATCGCCGGTCCACTTTTCATTTTCCATTTGTTTTGTCTTTGTCTTACACACCTGGTTTCAATCCCCCAATTACCTGTTCATTGTCTAACCCTCTGTTCCCCCATGTTTGTTTGTGAGTGATCGTTTCTATGTAGCATGGCCCGTTATTGTGGGCTCTGTATGTTGGATAAATACGTTTATTTACTCATATCTGCTGTCCTGCTCCTGACTCCTATACACCAGCTACACATAGACCTCCTGACACTGTAGCTATCTAGTAACACTTGCTAGCTACTAGAGTTGTGTTGAACACATCTCTAGCGGCAAATGTGTTAAATTATAGCCATGTTATAAAAGGGATAATCAACTCTATGCGTTCTCTGGAAAACAATGCAACACAGTGGAAGGTAGCGCGTCGTGGAACACCTTCCATGTCGTTCATTATTATCTATAGAATACCTAGTTGATTATCCTTTACATGCCCGAGAAGCCGGTGTTTGGAGGAGATATTGGCATGGGTGTTTGTCGAGTGCCGGCAAACCGTATCAATATATCTTCAAAACACATATATACATATACATATATATACATACACACATACATACATATATGAGACACTTAGAGCATGAGCACTTTTTTTGTTGAACTCTTTACGGAATGAGTCTGCTATGTATATTAAATGGACAGAACCACAACCATGACAACCCTGTAAACAAACACAGCAACAAAAAAACAACAACAAGGATCCTCCCCCACCAAATAAAAAGTATAAACACGTCTACACTTCTACAAACGCTGTACGTTCACCCCCTTGAATAGTAACACGCCACTGAAAACAATGTGTTTGTGTCGTGCCACGAACGCACATCACACACATCCATCCTTTCATAATACTCGTTAAAATTGAGCATATGCACACACTATAATTACCCAACACAACAGCATTCCACAGGGCTCAGTACCTAGAACAATCACCCTGGCTGATTTTAGCAGGCAGCAATCGAAATAACATAGTCATATTATTGAAAGACTCAGCAACCTAAATTCACTTTTAATTCCCCCTTCCCAACTGCACGGACCCCACCTCATTTTGGGCAAATTCCTGATGGGCCGGTGCATTTTTAGACCAGTTGGCCTGTCTAACTAGTCTTTTCATGCAACATTACCATTATCTGGTTAGTACTAAATCCTCAGGGAATAAATTAATGGATCGGTGTGGGCCCCCCCCTGCAAAAAATAAATAAAATAAAAAATAAAAAAAATCAGCCGGTATGTTAGAAATACCAGTCCCAGTACGCCCCTGCTTGTGATAATTACAGCAATCCTTTTCAACCTCAGATTTACTGTAACCAGTAATTACTGATTCATGTCTATTACTATCTATACCATCTATTTCTGATTACTATCTATACCATCTAGTTCTGATTACTATCTATAGCATCTATTTCTGATTACTATCCATACTATCTATTTCTGATTAATATCTATACCATCTATTTCTGATTACTATCTATACTATCTATTTCTGATTACTATCTATACTATCTATTTCTGATTACTATCTATACCATCTATTTCTGATTACTATCTATACCATCTATTTCTGATTACTATCTATACTATCTATTTCTGATTACTATCTATACCATCTATTTCTGATTACTATCCATAGCATCTATTTCTGATTTCTATCCATACTATCTATTTCTGATTACTATCTATACTATCTATTTCTGATTACTATCTATACTATCGATTTCTGATTACTATCTATACTATCTATTTCTGATTACTATCTATACTATCTATTTCTGATTAATATCTATACTATCTATTTCTGATTACTATCTATACTATCTATTTCTGAGCAATATCTATACTATCTATTTCTGATTATTATCTATACTATCTATTTCTGATTAATATCTATACCATCTATTTCTGATTACTATCTATACTATCTATTTCTGATTACTATCTATACCATCTATTTCTGATTACTATCTATACTATCTATTTCTGATTAATATCTATACTATTTATTTCTGATTACTATCTATACCATCTATTTCTGATTACTATCTATACCATCTATTTCTGATTACTATCTATACCATTTATTTCTGATTACTATCTATATGACTGTAAGTCGCTTTGGATAAAAGCGTCTGCTAAATGGCATATATTATTATTATTATTATACCATCTATTTCTGATTACTATCTATACCATCTATTTCTGATTACTATCTATACTATCTATTTCTGATTATTAGCTCCCCCCTTCAAAACTGACAACAGCGGCATTTCTATTCTCACATTCCTCCTTCCATCTGGCCATTTTCTCATGAGAACATCTTACCCCTTTTAAGACCTTAAGGCAGGGAAAGGGAGAGAACTGCTTGGCTGGCGTCGACACATTGGGAATCTGATCGTGTTCTGCCAAACAGACACTTCTCTGTGGTAGTATGATGTAGCCTGCTTGGGATCACTGCCTTCTGGCCGGGGGCACCTCACCTCACATCATCTCCTCTCTCACTAATGCTATCATGCCTCCTGAAGGAATACCACTTGACATAGGCAGTGTACATTTATTTCATCATAGGTTGATCCTCGCCAAATCAAATTTGATTGGTCACATACACATACATGGTTAGCAGATGTTATTGCGAGTGTAGCGAAATGCTTGTGCTTCTAGTTCCGACAGTGCAGCGATATCGAACAAGTATAGTATCTAACAATTTTACAACAAATACCTAATACACACAAATCTAAGTAAAGGAATGGAATAAGAATATATACATATAAATATATGGATGAGCAATGACCGAATGGCATACGCAAGACGCTATAGATGGTATAAAATACAGTAAATACATATGAGATGAGTAATGCAGGATATGTAAACATTATTAAAGTGACTAATGATCCATTTATTAAAGTGGCCAATGATTTCAAGTCTGCACATAGGCAGCAGCCTCTCTGAGTTAGTGATGGCTGTTTAACAGTCTGATGGCCTTGAGATAGAAGCTATTTTTCAGTCTCTCGGTCCCAGCTTTAATGCACCTGTACTGACCTCGCCTTCTGGATGGTAGCGGGGTGAACAGGCAGTAGCTTGGGTGGTTGTTGTCCTTGATGATCTTTTTGCCCTTCCTGTGACATCGGGTGCTGTAAGTGTCATGGAGGGCAGGTAGTTTGCCCCTGATGATTGTGCAGTCCGCACTACCCTCTGGAGAGCCTTGTGATTGAGGGCGGTGCAGTTGCCGTACCAGGCGGCATCTGTAAATGTTTGTGAGGGTTTTAGGTGACAAGCCAAATTTCTTCAGCCTCTTGAGGTTGAAGAGGTGCTGTTGCTCCCTTCTTCACCACACTGTCTGTGTGGGTGGACCATTTCAGTTTGTCCGTGATGTGTAAACCGAGGAACTTAAAACTGTCCACGATCATCTCCTTTGTTGTGTTGACGTTGAGTCAAGAGGTTGTTTTCCTGACACCACACTCCAGGCTGACAAGGGGAGAGGGCTGTCTACTTGATCTGGATACAAGAAAAAATGGACTGGGGAGTTTGACTTCGAAAAGGTTATAATGCTTTATAAAAGGAGTATAATGCTCCATAACGGTATACCACTTGGCAGTGTACATTGTTGTGCCTATAGATTCTAAGGCTAAGCTAATACATGATGGTAGCACAGGGTGCTGTGGTGTAGTAGCTAACTGCTAAGTAGGTAAGTATGATACATGCAGACGGTGACACAAAGTTTAAAAAAATAAACACTCTCTCATACTCCCATTTTCTACAACAGGACTAATTGTTCCATACATGAAATCTCTCACATGACTTGTCTTCGTGCTCAGTGTCCTGGTTGGCAAATGGCTGTGGTGACTAGCTAGTGTTCTGTGTCCTGCATGGTTGGCTAATGGCTGTGGTGACCAGCTAGTGTTCTGTGTCCTGCATGGTTGGCTAATGGCTGTGGTGACCAGCTAGTGTTCTGTGTCCTGCATGGTTGGCTAATGGCTGTGGTGACTGGCTAGTGTTCTGTGTCCTGCATTGTTGGCTAATGGCTGTGGTGACTAGCTAGTGTTCTGTGTCCTGCATTGTTGGCTAATGGCTGTGGTGACTAGCTAGTGACTGGCAACAGGGAGTGTTAGGACGTAGGTATGTTCTTTATCTCCCACCTGTTTAGGAAAAAACTGTTGTGGCAACACTGCTATATATCAGGGATCACAGAGACAGTTTTCAAAGATACTTACAATTACCTGAAGATAGTTAATCTGCGTTGTTTACAACGGGAACAAATTAGCACAGTGGGCAGAACAAACAAGGAGGTGGGCAGAGCCAAGCATGAGCTAGCCAGATCCTACTGGTGCGTTTCAGCATGTATTTGCATATTTCCGTTAGGCAACACCTACTCTGTGAATTGCTCGTGTGCAATAACTCATTTCGCCCTTGCACTCTTAAACAACTAAATGTTTTGAAACTTTGGTAAAGAGTTAAGTCTACAAAACTTAGTGTTAGTAACAGATTTTAGTTTTGGGAAAAGAAAACTGTACTGAGATCGAATGTTTCATCGATGAGAAAATTTGCAGAATGTCGGCCAAAATCCATCTTCTACCATTTCCTACAACTGGACTTCTCTCTCATTATCATATTTGGTGGTGAGTGGAAGTTCCAACCAGATTTTGCACATTTTCACCCCCTGTGATCCATCTGGGTTTCCCCTATCCGTCTGAGTTTCCCCTATCCATCTGAGTTTCCCCTATCCAGCTGAGTTTCCCCTATCCATCTGAGTTTCCCCTATCCATCTGAGTTTCCCCTATCCATCTGAGTTTCCTCTATCCATCTGGGTTTCATCTATCCATCTGGGTTTCCTCTATCCATCTGAGTTACCCCTATCCATCTGAGTTTCCTCTATCCATCTGGGTTTCCTCTATCCATCTGGGTTTCCTCTATCCATCTGAGTTTCCTCTATCCATCTGAGTTTACCCTATCCATCTGGGTTTCCTCTATCCATCTGAGTTTCCTCTATCCATCTGAGTTTACCCTATCCATCTGGGTTTCCTCTATCCATCTGAGTTTCCTCTATCCATCTGGGTTTCCCCTATCCATCTGGGTTTATTCTATCCATCTGCGTTTCCTCTATCCATCTGAGTTTTCTCTATCCAGCTGAGTTTCCTCTATACATCCGAGTTTCCAATTATCCATCTGGGTTTCCCCTATCCATCTGAGTTTCCCCTATCCATCTGAGTTTCCCCTATCCATCTGGGTTTCCTCTATTCACCTTGGTTTCCTCTATCCATCTGAGTTTCCCCTATCCATCTGAGTTTCCTCTATCCATCTGGGTTTCCCCTATCCATCTGGGTTTCCTCTATCCATCTGAGTTTCCTCTATCCATCTGGGTTCTCTATCCAGCTGAGTTTCCTCTATACATCTGAGTTTCCAATTATCCATCTGGGTTTCCCCTATCCATCTGAGTTTCCCCTATCCATCTGAGTTTCCCCTATCCATCTGAGTTTCCTCTATCCCTCTGAGTTTCCCCTATCCATCTGAGTTTCCTCTATCCATCTGAGTTTCCCCTATCCATCTGTGTTTCCTCTATCCATCTGAGTTTCCTCTATACATCTGAGTTTCCCCTATCCATCGAGTTTCCTCTATCCATCTGAGTTTCCTCTATCCATATTTAGTTGAATGTGTCCCAAATGATGCCCTGGTCAAAAGTAGTGCACTATTTAAGGTGTCTGCGGGTTTTCACACCTCCCTTGTACTTGACTGATGAATTAAGGTCACTGATTAGTTAGGAACTCCCCTTACCTGGTTGTCTAGGTCTGAAGTGATTAGTTAGGAACTCCCCTCACCTGGTTGTCTAGGTCTGAAGTGATTAGTTAGGAACTCCCCTCACCTGGTTGTCTAGGTCTGAAGTGATTAGTTAGGAACTCCCCTCACCTGGTTGTCTAGGTTTGAAGTGATTAGTTAGGAACTCCCCTCACCTGGTTGTCTAGGTTTGAAGTGATTAGTTAGGAACTCCCCTTACCTGGTTGTCTAGGTCTGAAGTGATTAGTTATGAACTCCCCTTACCTGGTTGTCAAGGTCTGAAGTGATTAGTTAGGAAATCCCCTTACCTGGTTGTCTAGGTCTGAAGTGAAAACAAATGTAAAGGAAATAACAAAACGAGTAGACACTTTGCCCTCCATGGAGTGAGTTGGAAACCCCTGATAGGGAATAGGGCTCTGGTCAAAAGTAGTGCACTATATAGGAAATAGGGCTCTGGTCAAAAGTAGTGCACTATATAGGGAATAGGGCTCTGGTCAAAAGTAGTGCACTATATAGGAAATAGGGCTCTGGTCAAAAGTACTGCACTGTATAGGAAATAGGGCTCTGGTCAAAAGTAGTGCACTATATAGGAAATAGGGCTCTGGTCAAAAGTAGTGCACTATATAGGAAATAGGGCTCTGGTCAAAAGTAGTGCACTGTATAGGAAATAGGGCTCTGGTCAAAAGTAGTGCACTGTATAGGAAATAGGGCTCTGGTCAAAAGTAGTGCACTATATAGGGAATAGGGTGCCATTTCAGATGATTAGGGGTGTGGTCAAACTGAGCCATGGAAGAGGAACCTGTCAGGTGACCTGCTAAAGAGGCGTGGTCAGGGCCAGTCATTGGTTACGGTCCAAACACTTAAAAGACACACCCTCGTCCACTTACCCTCGCTTTATGCTCTTGGGGGAATCCTCATCGCCATCTTGGGGGGCGGTCCAAATGATTAGCCAAGCAAGGGAAGTTTGCTACGTAAGCCCCTCAGCCCTCGTTTTCAGTCGGCTTTGCCAGCGTACAATTATGTTCACTCCGGGGCCTGAAACTCCCCATAATTAAATTTGCGACGATTGTAGATAAGCGAAGAAAAGTCATCCAGTGGTCCTTCTGTAGCTCAGTTGGTAGAGCATGGCGCTTGTAACGCCAGGGTAGTGGGTTCGATCCCGGGACCACCCATACGTAGAATGTATGCACACATGACTGTAAGTCGCTTTGGATAAAAGCGTCTGCTAAATGGCATATATTATTATTATCCCTTCCGACTAACGTCAGTTAGCTAATTACTTTGCTAGCTGTCATACAGTAGGCGAATATCAATAATTATATATTTAATATAAGTAGACATGCACTCATAATTGACTGTAGCCCATATCAAGCTCCCACAAGCTCCCGGCGGCTGGAAACACAATCATCACGGGATGAACGACTGACGAAATTCCAGCCAAGATTGGTCCATTTAAAATGATTCCCTCCTCCCTCGCAAGTGTATACTTATCAGACGTCATGATACGAAGTGTCCACGTAATTTGAGGGCTGGGGGGATAGGGTGTGTCTTTTAAGTGTTTGGATGCAGCCATGGAAGAGAATCCTGTCAGGTGACCTGCTAAAGGGGTGTGGTCAGGGCCAGCCATGGAAGAGAAACCTGTCAGGTGACCTGCTAAAGGGGTGTGGTCAAGGCCAGCCATGGAAGAGAACCCTGTCAGGTGACCTGCTAAAGGGGTGTGGTCAAGGCCAGCCATGGAAGAGAAACCTGTCAGGTGACCTGCTAAAGGGGTGTGGTCAAGGCCAGCCATGGAAGAGAAACCTGTCAGGTGACCTGCTAAAGGGGTGTGGTCAAGGCCAGCCATGGAAGAGAAACCTGTCAGGTGACCTGCTAAAGGGGTGTGGTCAAGGCCAGCCATGGAAGAGAAACCTGTCAGGTGACCTGCTAAAGGGGTGTGGTCAAGGCCAGCCATGGAAGAGAACCCTGTCAGGTGACCTGCTAAAGGGGTGTGGTCAAGGCCAGCCATGGAAGAGAAACCTGTCAGGTGACCTGCTAAAGGGGTGTGGTCAAGGCCAGCCATGGAAGAGAAACCTGTCAGGTGACCTGCTAAAGGGGTGTGGTCAAGGCCAGCCATGGAAGAGAAACCTGTCAGGTGACCTGCTAAAGGGGTGTGGTCAAGGCCAGCCATGGAAGAGAAACCTGTCAGGTGACCTGCTAAAGGGGTGTGGTCAAGGCCAGCCATGGAAGAGAAACCTGTCAGGTGACCTGCTAAAGGGTTGTGGTCAAGGCCAGCCATGGAAGAGAAACCTGTCAGGTGACCTGCTAAAGGGGTGTGGTCAAGGCCAGCCATGGAAGAGAAACCTGTCAGGTGACCTGCTAAAGGGGTGTGGTCAAGGCCAGCCATGGAAGAGAAACCTGTCAGGTGACCTGCTAAAGGGGTGTGGTCAAGGCCAGCCATGGAAGAGAAACCTGTCAGGTGACCTGCTAAAGGGGTGTGGTCAAGGCCAGCCATGGAAGAGGAACCTGTCAGGTGACCTGCTAAAGGGGTGTGGTCAAGGCCAGCCATGGAAGAGAAACCTGTCAGGTGACCTGCTAAAGGGGTGTGGTCAAGGCCAGCCATGGAAGAGGAACCTGTCAGGTGACCTGCTAAAGGGGTGTGGTCAAGGCCAGCCATGGAAGAGGAACCTGTCAGGTGACCTTCTAAAGGGGCGTGGTCAAGGTGAGCCATGTAAGAGCCTCCTGTCAGGTGACCTGGTTAAGGGGTGTGGTCAAGGTGAACCTTCCAATTGGACAACGACCCTAAACACACAGCCAAAACAACACATGAGTGGCTTCGGGGCAAGTCTCTGAATGTCCTTTAGTGGCCCAGCTAAGAGCCCGGACTTGAACCCGATCAAACATCTCTGGAGAGAACTGAATATAATTGTGCAGCAATGCTCCCCGTCCAACCTGACAGAGCTTGAGAGGATCTGCAGAGAAGAATGGGAGAAACTCCCCTGTCACAATGTGGCCCTTTGGGGTATATATCGTGGCTCCACTCTCTCTCACTCCCTCCCACCACAAGTTTCATGACTTTACGAAAGGTCAAAAAATCCTGTCAGAGACTCTCTCCCCCTGGTGATGCAGAAAGAGAGGGGAAATAAACCTATGTATCAACTCCTATTCCCCAAAATTGGAGGATTAAACCATATTTATATTTTTGAGAATGTGGGAATGATCCGTGGGTATTTAAAGAGCAATCCTGTCAAAGTTGTTTTATTTTGTGACATCAGGAAGGACGGTAGCACAGAATAACGGTAGCTTTGGAAGTGTACATTTCTCAGTTATTAGTTTTCTACCTGAATGTTGTGTAATATCTATGATTGAATATGAAACTATTTGTGAGAAGATGTAATGTCATGTTGGCCTTCTAAATGTTTAGTTAAAAGTTTGAACTAGTCAGTGGCCACATCCCTGTGAGTCCAGACCTCACATCAGGCATCATAGAACCGCCCATATAAAACCCACTTCCTATAAAACGTACATTAAGTCAGAGAAGTTTGGGAAGGAGTCCCCACATTGGAATGGCTACAGATCTATAGGCCACGGAGACCATACAGCTGTAGTTATGGCTACATGGCTAGAAAATTCTAGCAAATTCCAGACAACACGAATTACTAGTCTGCAGCTAGAAATTACGTAACCACATACAAGCGTAAATATGTACAGTGCATTGCAATTTCTTGACGAATGAGTGGCCATTCATGTGCAAAGTATTAGCATGTCTATGAGTACAATTATCAACTGTGTGTGCAATCCATCTTGTCTTTCCCGCTCTTTATCTGCCCCACCTCTTTCCTTTGTCTACCAAGCCGTCATATCGGCTTAGCCTACTAGGGACTTTTCTGTCATTGTTAGTAACCAATATCTACTGTTTGTTTGTTATGTATTTCTGTGATTATTTAGTTTGTTAGTAAATAAATGATTAAGTTAATTTGTATATTGCTGAGTCATTACAGAAACTAGGGTTCGTGCAGATAACCAAGAATTTCACGACGTTTGGAATTTGGAAGGTAACAATTAATAATAATTAATGGAAGACTGTAATTGATAAGATCTTAAAATATCTGAAGAGTTATATCCGGGAAATTCTAACTATGTAACTCTAAACATTTTTCCGTGGTGCCCCGACATCCAAGTTAATTAATATTTACATTATTAGTTTAATCACGTAATAATTAAACCTAGAGAACTGATTTTATATAAATAAGTCTTCACATTTAATAATACACAAGACAACATTTTGACACCCCTTGCAAGGAATCTAAAATAGGTCTTCATGATTGAATTAAGTATATATATTAATTGTGCAAACAATTGAGGATATATTAGCTTGACCAAGCGATACATCCCCTGCATTTTCAGTAGCGTGGGTAGGGCACAAGCGTATCTTTTTCCTAAATTTACCGCAAGTTCCGGTAACAGGACTACCTAAGGTGTTATTAGGAAAACGGTTCCCTTGTTTAAGGGATTTGATATCATCGTCTCATTCAATTTAATAAGTGAAAATGTCAAACATACATTTTAAGGTTCTTCCAATTAAATGAGACATTTTAAACTTTCCCATATTAACCTAGATGAACCAACTTTTCAGGTTAATTAAAGTTGAATTCCCAGTTTCCTATACAGGTATGATTAATCATTATCATTGATTAATCAAGTCAATTTACTACTGCAAATTCATTCACGTCCAACTCCCACATTACCGATACAGTACTGATGGTTCATTTAACCATCAGTACTGTAAATAGATTAAAAGTCTATAAATAGGTTAAAATCATCTTTGCAGCTTCCAACGTATTCCAACATCAAACTGGAAAAATATGAACTTTTCTTTTTTCCTCCTCTCAATTGTTCTAATGTGCAAGCTATCAGAGGGGTTGGTGCCAACTCCCCTGCTAATTAGTGAAACCTCACCCATAAAAGGATTGATCGCTGACCTCAGCAGCAATATCAACCCTAAATAAGCCATTAGCGGAAAAACCATTGGGCGCAGGTCTTGTAAAGGTTCTCTCCAGTGTAGCCCTAATGTCTTGCCATCCAATAATGGCATCGGTCCAGATGTCTTGCCATCTGGTTTGTGCTTGAGAGGGACTATCATTTGTTTTTCAACAGGACAATGACCAAACACACCTCCAGGTTGTGTAAGGGCTATTTAACCAAGAAGGAGAGTGATGGAGTGCTGCATAAGATGACCTGGCCTCCACAATATCCCAACCTCAACCAAATTCAGATGGTTTGGGATGAGTTGGACCGCAGAGTGAAGGAAAAGCATCCAACAAGTGCTCAGCATATGTGGGAACTCCTTCGAGACTGTTGGAAAAGCATTCCAGGTGAAGCTGGTTGAGAGAATGCCAAGAGTGTGTAAATCTGTAATCTTGGCAAAGGGTGACTAATTTGAAGAATCTTAAATATAAAATATATTTTCATTTGTTTAACACTTTCTTGGTTACTACATGATTCCATATTTGTTATTTCATAGTTTTGATGTAGAAAATTGTAAAAAAAATAAATAAAAAAAAGATACTTGAATGAGTAGGTGTTCTATACCTTTTGACTGGTAGTGTAGTCTTGGGAGTGTGCATAGTGTCAGTGCAGATAGTAACCATGAATTATTATTCATATATTATGGCTATTTAGCAGTCATATGGTAATTGAGAAAGGCACGGTCGTGTTTCTTGGCACCTCTCATTCTGGCACCATATTTATGCATACAAGGGATATTACGGGAAGTGAAATTCTTGAGAAATCACTGAATTGATGGAAACTGTAGCTCACCTCTTATGCTGTTACCGTGGGGTGGTGGGAAAGTCCTCCCTCATATCATCTCTCTCTCTGCCCCATGGTAGGCACCACACTGTGGGCTGAATTTCCCCTGCACATCAGGGATTTTCCTGTATTTGGCTCCATTCGTTGTTCCCCTATCCTTACCAGTCGCCCAGTCCCTGCCGCTGAAATGCTTCCCCATAGCATGATGTCACCATGCTTTACGGTAGGGATGGTGTTAGATGGGTCATGAACTGTGCCTGGTTTTCTCCAGATAGCACTTTGCATTCAAGTTACATTTTTGTCTCATCAGACCACAGAATCTTTTACCTTATTCTCACAGTCTTTAACATGTCTTTTTGCAAATTCAAGACGTGCTGTCATGTGCCTTTTCATCACAAGTGGATTCCATCTCCATAGCTGATGTGTGTAAGACCTTTAAACAGGTCAACATTCACAAGGCCGCGGTGCCAGACGGATTACCAGGACGTGTGCTCCGGGCATGTGCTGACCAACACCATTATCCCAGAAACCCTAGACCCACTCCAATTTGCATACTGCCCAAACAGATCCACAGATTATGCAATCTCTATTGCATCCACACTGCCCTTTCCCACCTGGACAACACATTTCAATTAACAGGTGTGCCTTGTTAAAAGTTAATTTGTGGCATTTTTTTTTCAACTTAATGTGTTTAAGCCAATCAGTGTTGTGACAAGGTAGAGGTGGTATACAGAAGATTTTGATTTGACCAAAAATATACCCTTTTTGGTAAAATACCAAGTCCATATTATGGCAAGAACAGCTCAAATAAGCAAAGAGAAACAAGTCCGTCATTACTTTAAGATATGGTGAGTCAATACGGAAAATTAAGAACTTTGAATGTTTTTTCAAGTGCAGTCTCAAAAACCACCACAGCACTGATGAAACTGGCTCTGAGGACCGCCACAGGAAAAGACCCAGAGTTACCTCTGCTGCAAAGGATAATTTCATTAGAGATAACTGCACCTCAGAAATTGCAGCCCAAATAAATGGTTCACAGTATTCAAGTCACAGACATCAACTGTTCAGAGGAGACTGTGTGAATCAGGCCTTCATGGTTGAATTGCTGCAAAGAAACCACTACTAAAAACTGACTCCAATAAGATGTCTTGCTTGGGCCAAGAAACACAAGCAATGGACATTAGACCAGTGTAAATCTGTCCTTTGGTCTGATGAGTCCAAATGGAGGTTTTTGGTTCCAACCGCCGTGTCTTTGTGAGAAGCAGAGTACATGAATGTGCCTCTGCATGTGGTTCCCACCATGAAGCATGGAGGTGGTGTGATGGTGCTTTGCTGGTGACACTTGATTTATTTAGAATAAGGCACACTTAACCAGCATGTCCACCACAGCATTCTGCAGCGATACGCCATCCCATCTGGTTTGGGCTTAGTGGGAACTTCACCTGGAAAAGCATTCCAGGTGAAGCTGGTTGAGAGAATGCCAAGAGTGTGTAAAGCTTTCGTCAAAGCAAAGGGTGGCTACTTTGCAGAACCTCAAATATATTTTGATTCCATGTGTTATTTTATTGTAAAATAGTGAAGACAACTATGTAGAAAAAAGTAAATGTATTTAGACAACTGTAGTTGTCTAAACTTTTCACTGGTACTGTATATAACTAAAATGAAGTTGTCTTATTTTCACAAACTTCAGCACAAGTCTTCAACTTAAGGTAAACATACACTTTGTACTTGAAATATTTACCAACATTTCCTACCAACCCACTAAATGTGAAATTAAAAATATCTTTTTTTTTTTAATGGGAGAACAGTAGTGATCATGTTGATTTAGTTTATATTACAGATTCATTCTAGAAATGTTATTTGCATACCAAAACATTTTTCACCAGATTTTAAAAGCCTTAGAATTGAAAGGTGATCTCTATTTCTGTAAAAGAAATGTTCAACTTTGACAGTATGAATCTGAAACTTGACTGCTTGAATTACTTATCTAAGACAAATTCATTAGTATTTATTTACAGTAAGAAATGCCACACAATGTCCATTTTCTGGTTGGAGTTGTGCCACATGGTTTAATTTCAGTTCCTTTTTTTGGAAGGGCAGAACAGATTTGCGGTGGGAAATTTCAATTTCTCAAACTTCTCCAAGAATCACTTCACTTTCTTGATTGTGACGTGCAGGCCAATAAGTAGTAACAGATGCAGCCTGAAACCTTATGTCATACTGCAGCCACAGAAATCTACAGTTTAAAAACACTGGGCCAATTTTCTATGAAATATGGCTGCACAGTAAGGTCAGAAGTCCTAATGAATTTTTTTTGGGGGGGGGTACCCTACATCACGAAAGGCAAGTCGCTGCCAAAATCGTCACACCTGGTTTGCTATGTTTAAGATTTGAAACCTGTCAATTCAGTGAGATATGTGCAGCAAATCTTATCTTAGGAAAAAAAACTATCCCCCCCCCCCCATATAAAGTATTGAAACCGTGTGACAGACATTGTGGATTAGACAAACTAAATATCACCACACACACTGTAAAGTTATTGGAGCAGCTGTGAAAGTGCGTCATAAATCCAATCCATCTGGGGTTTATTTTCTTCTTCTTCCTTTAGAGGTTTTCCAAGAATTCCAGTGCCTTAGAACATCACCTGTGAGATTTGGGAAGCACATCAAAGAGAAAGTATAAGCTGAGTCGGTGTGCCGATTAACGAGCTACGCAAGACAGAAGGCATTTCAGTCTTCTAGCCACCTCCTCAAACTATATTGGAGACGAGCCAAGCAGCCTCCCCTTGGAGCTTCTTCTCTTCAATGCATTTAGAGAAGGTGGAGGGGAAAGAGGCCAGGAAGACGAATATGGGAAGAGTAGTGTCCTACTCTAGCCGTGCCATGTGTACCAAACAAGGAAATATCTAAACAGTAGTGTCCTACTCTAGCCGTGCCATGTGTACCAAAAAAGGAAATATCTAAACAGTAGTGGTCTACTCTAACAGTGCAACCAACAGGGACTTTAGCAGATGTGGGTTATATATTATTATTTTTAGAATTGGCATGTTTACTAGATTCCATAAGATTAATCCCAGCATCACACCATGGGCTACGCAGACTTCTGCTAGTGTTTCATTTCCACTGTCAAAATGATGCCATACTTCCCAGCACTGTAACACAACTAAAAGTAGCACCGTCAATACCACTGACCCAGACAAGCAAAGGAATCTGAAACCGTGGCAACCGTACTTCCAGGCCTCAGGAAGGCCGTACGCAGACGTTAACGATGTTGAAAACAAGTCTTTTCAGCATCGTGGTTACTGAACATCTGGGAATAATGATCTGATTTTTTTGGGTTACGCAATTGTCATACTTAAAGTAGAACCAGAACTTAAAGTAGAACCGTAAAGTAAAACCGGACATCAAAACCTCTGCAGTAATTTCAACTCCTCTTGACTTTGAGGATGAACCAAAGAACCAGCCTTTAAGGTCATGCACCTTGGTCATCTAGCTGATGAAAAACACCCCCCAAAAAAAGAATGCGATTTCTTCCCATTTCAATTTTATTTTTTTACATTATATACATAAACAGAGCCACATATGGGTGTACATCGAAATAACAATAGCAACATGTTGTACAGAAGTAGGGTAGCAAATTTCAGTTAAAATTTCCCCAAATTCCCAGAAGGAATATGACCGGACACCGAAGGGACTAACAAATCCGCAATCATCCAACCAAGATTTCTAGAAAATTTTGCAACCCTACAAAACACAGTGAAAGATCAAGTGCATGTAGCCCAGTCACGTCCTTCAGTTTTACAGTGTAGTCACATTAAGCTCGCTCTAACCAATAGGCACGCTCATACCCTTGGTCACGCCACACACACACACGCAAACACATTCACTCAACCACAAACACTGCAGAGGAAATTATTCAAACAATGTGCTCGATAAATAACCATGGTCTTGCAGTGCTTCCAATTCAGAAAATTAATACAAATATACAGTAAAGAGACTAGATTTGTTGGGGGGGTAATGTCAGATGGATAACACAACCGTTTATTTTCCGAGTTGAACAGTCTCTGTACAAAGAAAAACTCAGGGAATTCTCAGGTCCTGACAGACGGCACGTGAAGCCTCCCGCCGTCCCATTGGCCAGAGCCCAGAGTCATGTGACCACCAGTAAACATCCAGGTGCATCCCAAGTCCAAGGCCTCCCACCATGTGCTTATCACTCCTCCAATCAAAGTGCTCATATGAAAAGGCGGGTCCTTACAGACATGCCTTCCGACTTTAGGTCCCATGCCATTGGTGCGTTGATTGATGAAGTGCTGAATCCTTATAAGTTATGCAACCTGTCAATGCAAGAGGACCGGTCAATATGCTGGATTGACTAGACATGTATCCATTCATCTAAGGACCTTGTCTAATGGTTTAAAATACAATTCTGTATCTAAGAATTAGACACCGTTAGGGAACGCTACACTAAGTGAATGGACTGTGCTGTACCTTTTTTTACTTGGTTTGACCTCCCAGCCATCACGACACTTGACATACGTGATGACCTGTCCTGGAGAGATCTCAGTCACTGAGGGGTCCTGGGCACAGAATGTGAACCTACACGAGCACAAACCAGTAAGTGAAACAAGGAACCGATAACACAACGTTGAGGAGCAGATTAGATGCTAAAAACCAAATGATTGTTAAACAAAAAAAAGTGAAAATATAAAAAGAGAATGTTTAACGGCAAGATGCATTTGATTCAAGACTAAGTGACTCCATTTCCTGAGTTTTAAACAACGGCCGTTTGAGTGAGAGCATTATCAAATCAAAGACAGCCCACTCTGCTTGGTGAACTAACCATAGAAATACAATTTCTAGAATGGAAATCCCAATTCTGAACTTTTTTTTCCCCCATTCTATGGAACCAACCACTCATTGAATGGTATGTGGGGAAAAAAATAAAATAAAGCCAACGCTTTCTGCCTCCCAACTTACTTCTTCTGAGTTTCTCCACACTTGACACGGATCCTACGGACCTCCAGCACCTGGTTGATGGGCGTGCCGGTGCGGTTCCAGGACCAGAAGGACTGCTTCATGTCCTTCCAGATGGACCCTAGCGACTCGTTGGCCCCCTCCCAGCTCAGACGAATCTTCAGCAGATCCCCGATGTCGTCCTCGGTGAAGACCAGGAAGGTGTTGGTCAGGTTCAGACCCACTTTGTTTGGACTGGCGGGGGAGAGGGAAACAAAAAGGTGTCGATCACAGGTTGTTAAGGATACAGGTATCCTTAGAAAAGGGGGTACTAAGACACGTCACCCATGGGCATACACTACCCACTGTATTTTTGGTTAGTTAGCCGTATTGAAGTAGGCTAGTCTAGCTTAGGAGTGTTTTTGGTTAGTTAGCTGTGTTGAAGTAGGCTAGTCTAGCTTAGGGGTGTGTTTGGTTAGTTAGTTGTGTTGAAGTAGGCTAGTCTAGCTTAGGGGTGTGTTTGGTTAGTTAGTTGTATTGAAGTAGGCTAGTCTAGCTTAGGGGTATTTTTGGATACTTATTATTTCTTTCCTTGGGTCCAGCTCAGTCCCTTTTCCTGCCCCACCTTCTACCGTGTGTTTATCAAATAAGCCATGAGTGTTTGAAGGTAGATTTAAGTTGTCTGTGCTTATTTTCGTTCTCACGTTTTTTTATTTCACCTTTATTTAACCAGGTAGGCAAGTTGAGAACAAGTTCTTACAATTGCGACCTGGCCAAGATAAAGCAAAGCAGTTCGACAGATACAACGACACAGAGTTACACATGGAGTAAAACAAACATACAGTATAAACAAGTCTATATACAATGTGAGCAAATGAGGGTTACTTTGTCACTAATATAATTTGCATTATGAGTTGTTACGAGTCTCGATACCATCCCCCCCCCCCTAGACTGCCGGGCAAAAGGGATTTGTAAAGGTACCTATAAAGGTAAAATGTATATTTGCCCCATTTCCCAAGTATACATATAAGTGTGTTTTATACGCAAGTGTGAATTGGGAAAAATTTGTTTTTTTTATTAATATCCCAAAGGGTCACGGCCAGGATCAGCCATTATCAACTTGGGTTAAGAGTCTGCCGCAAGAGCACCGAATTTTCTACTTGTCGGCTCGGGTATTCGAACTAGAGACTTTTTGGTTGCTGGCCCAAAAGCTTTTTAAGTGGGTGAATTCCGACTAGAATTAAGCATAACGTAAAAATAAGGTAAATCCCTTGTTATACTCCTCTCTATGAGTTCAAACCTTTACCTTAAGCAGCAGAAGCTAATTCTAGTACTACTATCATCACTCTTCACCTGCTATTCGTGTGGTGGAGAGCACTGAAATTAAAAGGTGAGGTCAGTGTCAATGCTGTATTCTGCATCACTTAACAACCCCAGTTGTAAATAGAAATCTACATGCACTGTAATTTACCCATTTGGAGAAGGGAGTCACAGGAGGAGGTTGGGGGGAAAAAGAAAAAAAAAAAATATTCGGGGAGGATGGGCTCGTGGTAACAGCTAGAGCAGAATAGTATCAAATGCAGCCAACACATGGTTTCATGCCATTCCATCCACTCCGTTCCAGCCATTATTATGAGCCGTCCTCCCCTCAGCCGCCTCCACTGGTGGAAATGCATAGCAATTTTAGATTTATTTTAGACATACGAATTATTTTAGATTATTTTCCTTATGATCCCTGGAGACGAATGTGAAACCAGTCATTTGGAAGCAAATTGAAAATCTCCTCAACATGGCGTGAATTAGGCTAGAAGTAGCTGTGCCGTTATTCTGAATTTTCACAGGTGAAGTTGAGACACAAACTAGGCTTCTATAAAACCTGCAGAGTTGTAACACGTGAAAACTTTAGCCACCGTAAGCAATACCCACATACAAGTATAACTATCACGTTATTTTCCTTGAAATTTGAAGCCCACATAATTTCATTCACCTTTCGTCTGTCACAGTGTAGTTGTCCCTGAGGGTCACTAGCGATAGTGGATCATAATAGGCTAACGCATCACAAGCTGTGCAATAATTTGGGACATGTAACCCATTTGAATCATTATGGAATGAAGACCATACCCAGCAGTTTAAACCTGGAGCACGGTTCACGACAACAAGACCGCCGCCAAAACAGTTCCATGATCACTGAAGATTATTACTGGTCAACCCCTATTGTACACTGCTCATCTTCCAATATTTCATAGATTGAACTTGAATATGGCAATCTACAGGACGACTCAAAACCACTATTTTGGTGCGTAAAGTTATTTCTTTGGATTCATAAGTTCCTAACCTAAAAAAACTAGCTACTATTGAGTTGGAGCTGAAACAGACAAATATGTCCATACATTTTAGTGAGTGTCAGCAATTTTAATACATCTATTTTGTAAGTACACCGTATTTAAAGGGCTGGCATTAGATCAATCGGGTTTTCAGTACATTTAATGACAACCCATAGAAAATCTGTTTGCCAGCAAGTGGAAAGGGTTTTCATGGGTTGAATTAAAAATGTATTCAGAGCGCACAAGGAAAGCTTATTTACAAACCTGCATAAGGCATGTCTGAATACCAACTACTAAGTGCCTAGGAAAGGTGTACATTTCCTAAGTCTAAAATCAGGTCCCAAACCGCTAGGCTACCTGCCACTGAGTAGAGAGCAGCAGTACTCACAAGTCTACATGCAGGTCATCGGTGTCGTTGTGAGCTCCATACAGCTTGACGTGGAAGGTTGGGTCAGCATCATCAGCCTGCTTTCTGTTGAACACATGCATCTTCATCTGATAATGGATGCCTAGGAGGGACAAACAAAAACGGCAAAATAAATATCACAGGACAGGGACATAAACAGGAGCTTTACGACTACAAGGTGTGACTGAGTCATAAAAAAATAAAGAGTTCAAAGATAAAAATCGCTTGGCTACTGATCAAGTACTGATAAGGTGCGTTATGTTTAAGTGATAATGTCCGAGAAGCCGGTGTCTGGAGGATATTGTCGCAAGTGTTAAGCCCGAGAAGTAGAGAAACTGTGGCAATACACGTTCCACAAGGCACCACTTTAGCATATTGAAAGGACTGATATTATGCATGCATTTATACCATTTCAGCCTTCCACAAGATAGTCCTGAACCAAATCTAGGGTTGCAACCCTAACCACCTGTTCGTTCACTTGCCAGAGACAAGTTAAGTCTCGTTATAGATCTATGGACATCACCCAGGCGTACGGTCTAAATATTGCGTTGCAATGACGGCTGGCAACATTCTTATCCCTCGCTTGCTAGCAATAAAAACATCTGCTAACTGTCATGTCAAACAGTGCAGCCAGAATAACAGAAAAGTAGCGACATGCGTTTGTTTAAGCTGTTTTCTATAACAATGAGCTAATGGGCAAAGTCACCTGGCATAGAGCATTCACTTCCTAGCCAGGTTACTATTCAGAGGAGCTAGCCAACACAAATCACTTCAAACTGAAATGACAGAAAACTAGCTGCATCTCTTGTTTTTCTATTGAATTATTTTTGTTTTGACACACTGAACAAAAATAAGTGCAATAATTGCAAAGATTTCACTGAATTAGAGTTCATATAATTATTTTTTAAAGAGATCAGTCAACTGGAATAATATTCATTAAGCCCTAATTTATGGATTTCACGTGACTGGGAATACAGATATGCATCGGTTGATCACACACCTTAAAAAATAAAATAAAAACATTTAATGTAGGGCTGTGGCTCAGAAAACCAGTCAGTATCTGGTGTGATCACCATTCTCCTTCACATAGAGGTGATCAGGCTGTTGATTGTGGCCAGTTGAATGTTGTCCCCACTCCTCTTCAATGGCTGTGCGAAGTTTATGGATATTGGCAGGAACTGGAACACGCTGTACTACACGTCAATCCAGAGCATCCCAAACATGCTGAATGGGTGACCTGTCGAGTACGTAGGCCTAGGAAGAACTGGGACACTTCCAGGAATTGTGTACAGATCCTTGCGACATGGGGCTGTGTATTATCATACTGAAATGTGTGATGTGGCAGATGACTGGCACGACGATGGGACTCAGGATCTTGTCACGGTATCTCTGTGCATTCAGAATTAACGTCGAAAATTTGCAAATGGTGTCATCTGACTTATGCCTGCCCATAACCACACCACGAGGCACTCCGATCGCAATGTTGACATCAACCAGGGTCTTGACCTGACTACAGTTTGCCCTTGTAAACTACTTCAGTGGGCAAATGCTCACTTTTGATGGCCACTGGCATGCTCTTCGTGGATGAATCCAGGTTTCAACTGCACTGGGCAGACTGCATGTACGGCATTGTGTGGGCAAGCAGTTTGCGAGGACGACGAGCACCCAGATAAGTTCCCAGAGACAGTTTGTGAAATATATTATATATATATATATATATGGTTGTGCAAACCCACAGTTCCATCAGCAGTCTGGGTGGCTGGTCTCAGATGATCCCACAGGTGAAGACTGATGGAGGTCCTGGGCTGACGTTGTTACGCATGGTCTGTGGTTGAGGCCGGTTGGACGTACTGCCAAATTCTCTAAATTCTCTTAAAAAAACGACATTAGAGGAAGTTTATGGTAGAGAAAGGAACATGAAATAATCTAGCAACAGCTCTGGTGAACATGCCTGCAGTCAGCATGCCAATTTGTGCACTTCCTCAACTAGACATCTGTGGCACTGTGGTGTGACAAAAACGGCACATTTTAGAGTGGGCTTTTATTGTCCCCAGAAATTCTCAGTAACAGGGATCGAAACAAAATCGGAGAGAAATAACTTTTGTGCATATGGGAAACTTCTGGAATCTTTTATTTATATAAACATCCATACGGAGCTAAAGGGTAGAGTTGCCACTTAAGGAGCAGGGCTCTAAACCGGAAGCTTATGAGAAATCCCGCTATGCCTGCCGATGAACCATCAAACAGGCAAAGTGTCAATACAGGACTAAGAGTCAAACCTACTACTCCGATGCTCGTCAGATATGGCAGGGCTTGCAAACTATTACGGACTAAAAAGAGAAGCCCAGCTACGAGCAACAAGTCTACCAGACGAGCTAAATGACTTCATGCATGAGTCAAGGCAAGAAACACGCATGAGAGCACCAGCTGTTCCGGACGACTGAGATCCCACTCTCGGTAGCCGATGACTTTTAAACCAGGTCAACATTCAAAGACGCAGGGCCAGACGGATTACCAGGACTTTTACTCAGAGCAAGCGCTGACCTACTTGCAAGGTTCTTCACTGACATTTTCCACCTGTCCCTGACAGAGTAAAATAAAATTACGCACAGGAGATTAAGCGAGAATTAAGACATCTGAGTAGTAAGACATGTATAAAAGCAACAGATACCGTTAATAAGAAGGGGCTAGAAGTAACATATATGGTGAGCTACCGAGTGGCTAGGACAGGCAAACCACATACTTATTGTGTTACTCATTTCTTCCTGCTGTTGCATATATGGCTGGGACAATGCTGGGGGAAAAGGCCCCCCCAAAAAACTACAGACAATTTCACAACACTTCAGTGACATATCAGGAGATGTTTTGAAACAATTACTGCTTAGTATACAAGCCAATGAATTATATGCGTTACAGCTGGATGAGTCACCCGTGGCAGGCCTGGTACATGTCCGTTAGGTTTATGGGGGGTTGGCAATTAAGGAAGACATCCCCGGCAAACCAGGGCAACATGAGGATTCTTTTAAGTACTGAACAGCTTTGTGACATCAAATGGACTTGTGTGGTACAAAATTGAGGCTAAGAAGTAGGAGCTTTTTTCTGTCTGCATTAACAAGGACAACATGTCTTTCCGTCATTGCATGCATGATTACCGTGCAAAAGAACTCAAGCTTACACATACACACACAATGTCACATGTGATATAGCGAAGCACCTGAGGTGGGTGCGCAATTACTTTCCCGAAACAGACGAACTGGATCCGTTATCCCTTTCATGCCCTGCAGCCAGTCCATTTGACCACGATCTGAACAAGAGCCTCATCGAAACAAGTGGTTCTGAAAATGGACTTTAAAAATCAGAAGCCACTGTCAGATTTCTGGCTAGAGCTGCACTCAGAGTTTTTTGCCACGGCAAGTTAAGACACCTGAGGCCCGTTGTAACCACGTACCTATCAAGAGTGTGGATTCTCAGCCCTCAATGAAAACTAAATACAAGATTGCAGAGTTACAGGCATCCCTTCAAGTACAACGTCTCATTAACCAATTTGATGAAATTTTTTTTTTTTTTTTAATTAAAAATCAGGTTGTGTGTGTAAGATGGCAAAATAACTGATTATTATTTGTGCCCTGGTCCTATAAAAGAGCAGTCACTTCCCACAAGTCGGGTTGTGAAAAAACCCTCAGTCTTATATTTAATATTTAAATGCATAGTATGTAGCAGCATAGCATAGCAGGCACTCAATGGCAAAAAACAACAGAGTGTGCCGACCCTGGTGCTATAGAGGGGGTACGCAGCTGGAGGTTGACTGTTTGAAGGGGTACAGGACTATAAAAAAAGAAGTATGGGAACAGACCAACTCCAATTCACATACCGCAATCTGTATTGTACTCCACACTGCCCTTTCACACCTGACAATTAAAAAGAAAAAAATTAGACCTTTATTTAACCAGGCAAGTCAGTTAAGAACATATTCTTATTTTCAATGACTGCCTGTTCAGGGGCAGAACGACAGATTTGTACCTTGTCAGCTCAGGGGTTTGAACTCGCAACCTTCCGGTTACTAGTCCAACGCTCTAACCACTAGGCTACGCTGCCGCCCCGAAGGCAGGAACAACTACGTGAGAATGTTGTTCATTGACTAATCAAATCCAATGTATTTATAAAGCCCTTCGTACATCAGCTGATATCTCAAAGTGCTGTACAGAAACCCAGCCTAAAACCCCAAACAGCAAGCAATGCAGGTGTAGAAGCATGGTGGCTAGGAAAAACTACCTGGAAAGGCCAAAACCTAGGAAGAAACCTAGAGAGGAACCAGGCTATGTGGGGTGGCCAGTCCTCTTCTGGCTGTGCCGGGTGGAGATTATAACAGAACATGGCCAAGATGTTCAAATGTTCATAAATGACCAGCATGGTCAAATAATAATAAGACAGAACAGTTGAAACTGGAGCAGCAGCACGGCCAGGTGGACTGGGGACAGCAAGGAGTCATCACGTCAGGTAGTCATGGGGCATGAGACTACAGCTCAGTGTTCAACACCATAGTGTAGCCAGTCATAGTAAATAAGAATTCTAACTTTTTTAATTAAAAAAAATCCCTTGGTGCCCACAAAGCTCATCACAAAGCTAAGGACCCTGGGATTAAACACCTCCCTCTGCAAAAGGATGCTGGACTTTGATTTATATTACACAAGTGCGAAAACCCATCAGTAGAGTTGAAAATGGGTCGGGACATGGTACACTGCATTTGGTACATGGGAAATTAACCAAAGGGTCAAGGTATGTGCGCCATGTCATCACAAAGTCAATTAGATGAAAAACGGTTCTCTGGTGGGAAAATACACGTTATTTTTATTCAAAATGTAAGACTATTTGCATGAAAATCTGTCAGGTGGAAACCAAGCCATGCGGTTGAGGGAAAATGGCTAAATGTGAAGAACAGCATATCCCCCAATTAAAATAATCCCCAGCTCACCTCTGTAGGGTGTGACAGCACGGGTCTTCAGGTACATCTTACAGTTGCTCCTCTTCCTCATCTTCTTGGTGTTGTAACCAATGTTGTTGCAGCGGTTCTTGCGGCAGCTCAGGCAGATGCCCTTCTTGAAGCGTTCGGGGTCGGTGCACTGGTAGGCAAGGCTCGTGTACTCGTTGTTCATCAGCGAGTCCACAAACAGGAGCACAGCACGCTCGTGTTCACACTTAATCACATCCATGAAGCCTGAGGAGGAAAGAGTTAACAGCACTGATAAGCAACAGCTAACCAGTCACATGACAAGCAGCCAACTCCCATCTAGCCAAAGAACAGCAGAAAAAAAAGTCAGTTAAACTTGGTACAGCACTGCGTTTAGTGGTGCGTCCCAACAATCTCTCCTTCCACCCAAAGTGTGCACTTGTTCACTTCCCTTCATGGATTTGAAAGGAAATGACTGGTGTATGGAAACTCCCTCTAGGCTATGCCTACACCAATCCAATGCTTTTAGACTTGTGGTGGGGGGGGGGGGGGACGACGACACACCCTCAGTGACTTCTTCCTGTGTGGTACTCACTTCCTCCAGCTGTACTGGTAAGCATCTCACGCAGGGAGCAGCCTGGCTGCACATCTCCACCGTTGGGGTAGATGTCAATGTCTCCGATGGGCTGCTGGATCCCAATGCTCATACCCAGTGCCTCGCGCGTGTACGTATGCAGGATGTCCACAAAGTCGGCGTCGTCCGATGAGAGGCGCTTATCATCTCCCACCCCCTCAAACATGGGCCCTGCCGGGTCTAGACCTATAGGAGAGATGGGAGAAACGGGAACGTCTCATTTGGTGGACAAGACAGGTGTGTCTAAGATCTATAGGCATACAGCCACAGCTTAACAGTCAATACACCGTGACTATAGCCACAGCCATCACTCCATGAAGACATGTCGATGGTAAGGTGGTACTAGTTTCATACTTCACTATATTGAGTTTGATTTAAAGGGGATTGGCACCGTTACAAAGGTTCAGACCACTGCCTGTTCAGAGTCTTGAGGAGCAACAGTGAACGAGGTCATAAACCTCCCACAACTTACCCGTGATTCTGCCAATAGTCCCTCGCACAGATGTTCCGGCGTAGCCCGCCACATGGGCCCCCAAGCTGTAGCCAATCAGGTGCACATTCTGCAAGGGCAGCTGCTGTTCCTCCTATCGGATACATGACAACCAACATCAGCTGCTGCCACACAAAGGCCCTCAGCCAATAGCAGTCAGTCATTCCCTGGGCACCAGCAAATCCCAGTGGAGATAATGAGGTATCAGAATACGTTCACGCCCTCCCTTCATTGCAAAAGCACTTCCACCCTCTGCTTGTCTCAGAAGGCAGTCTACCCTCTTACCCACAGCCTGAACCCTGGGCTTGCATGTCAGCGGTGTCCTGGCCTGTTAAGGGGACAGAGCCTGGCCTGAATGTATCCCAATACTGTCTAATAGCCTCCTTTCCCCTTCAGCACATCTGAACAGATTAGATGGATAAAAAGCAGTACAGTGGATTGGAACCACACCCAGTCTCTGCTCTTAGTGGAAGTCACAATGGAGAGACACACACTAGGTCACACAGCAGTTGACTCGTGATGAGAACGAGACCCATTGCAAACTAGACAGAGGACAACTCTTCCCCAAGAGCATCTGGAGAGTTCCCATATGACCAAATGGGAAAATACAGAAATACCCACAACTCCCTCATTAGAATTCACAGGATACCAGGAGTTCCCACCAACACCTGAAAACACTGCCAGCTGTTCTGTTCCTGAAGGAAAAGTTCCCAGCCAGCCAATCCTGCACATCACCACTACTGTAGTCAGCGCTGGACTGGAAAGGTATTGGAATACTCAGCTGCCAGTTAACCCACGGTTCCTAGGCCAGTTAACCCACTGTTCCTAGGCCAGTTAACCCACTGTTCCTAGGCTGTCATTGAAAATAAGAATTTGTTAACAGACTTGTCTAGTTAAATTAAATTTTTAAAAAAGGTACAAATTTTTAAAAAAAGTTGCAATTGTTACAAAACAAGTAAAAGAAAACATAAAAACCGAGATGACTGCGTTGAGTAGCCACTAGGCTACGGCCTCATTTCAGTCAATACGTTTCATGTGTACCAAGGTGTGCCCAGTCTAATTTAGTGCATTATTATGGGGTAAGCATCATAAACCGCCTCAATATTTGCAGCCATAAGCAGTAATCTCTCTAAGAGCTGATCCATTGTCAGTATTGTAGAATAATAATAAATGTTAAGGTAAGATTTGAGTGGAGAAGGCTGATCCGAGAGCAGCGTTGCTATTCTTTCGATCCCATCGGTAGATGGTCTACCGATGCATTTAACGAACTCTACATGATTGGTTTGGTAAACACATTTTTCTTTAAATCATTTTTAACAAGAAGTTGGCTCTTAAATAACGATGCAACCGCTACGATCGTAATGCTACAGTTATATCGCAACTGGAAAGCGAGGCCCTGTCCTACATCATTTAGATAAACGTCCGAGAGAAAAACACATCACCCCTTATAGTGTCCTATGAACACTGTCAGTACATGTAAGCTTAAAGATCAATGTATTCAACAGGCCTCCTCACTGATACTGCAATGTAATAGACCGCTGAACAACCAAATCACACCTGGAGCCAGTTAATGGTGGTGGCGACACTGAGGCCAACTTGGTGGGTGTGGTTGACCGCGTCGGGGTAGAGCTGGTGGGCCATGGGAAGCCAATCAACGATGACCACGTTGGACTCCGGTTCTCGCTGCATCATGGCCGCCACCAGCTTCTGCATCCAACTCTCAAACATCCCACTCGTCTGTATAGGAAACAGCAAATCGGTGATCGTCAAACTTACACACACACACACACATTTAAAGAGCAACCCTGTGCCTAAAAAAATAAAAATAAAACACAGCAAAGGCTCACTAAAGCAACCTGTGACAAAAAAGGTAGACGAGGGGACAAGGAGTGTGTTTTACCGTCCAGCCGTGGATGATGAAGAAGGTCTTGGCTGTGGTGTTGAAACCACACTCCTGCAGACTCCTCTTCTCGCCAGGCAGAAGGACACAGCCGTCCACGTCGAGATTCAGGCTCTTCCTCATGTTGTACGTGATCCGGTCATGGATTGCCTCGTCGTCGTAGAGCACTTTGAACTCCTCATCTAGGGAGGGGTGAGCAATAAGAGGGCATTAGGATGAGCAATATCTCTAGCTGCATGGAAAAAGATTTATAAAAAAAATATATATATTACATTTTTTTTTTTTAAAAGAGTACTTCAGCCCATCTTAGGTTTACAGTTCAGCGGGAGTCACCTTCAGAGCCTTGGAATACAACATGTAGGGAGGTACCTATATACCCTCACATGGGGTGTCCCTCATTTCAAATCAAACATGTTATTACTGTCAGTTGTAGCAGCAGGAACTACACAGGTTTTTGGGGCGGCAGGTAGCCTGGTAGTTAGTGTGTTGGGCCAGTAACCGAAAAGGTTGCTAGAGCAAACCTGAGAGCTGACAAGATAAAAGAAAAAAAGTTCTGCCCCTGAACAGGCAGTTAACCCCACTGATCCTAGACCAGTTAACCCCACTGATCCTAGACCAGTTAACCCCACTGATCCTAGACCAGTTAACCCCACTGATCCTAGACCAGTTAACCCCACTGATCCTAGACCAGTTAACCCCACTGATCCTAGACCAGTTAACCCCACTGATCCTAGACCAGTTAACCCCACTGATCCTAGACCAGTTAACCCCACTGATCCTAGACCAGTTAACCCCACTGTTCCTAGGTCGTCATTGTAAATAAGAATTTGTTCTTAACTGACTTGCCTAGTTAAAAGGTTCAAATAAAAATGTAAAAAACAATAGTATGATCATTATACAAGATTCCTACAAACATTACACTTGAATAATCACTTTTAAAGATTTTTTTTTTACATAATCAGCTTGTACCCCTAGCAGAGCTCACATTTGTCCTTATTGTGAGGAGGGCGGCTCTACCAGTCAATCGTGCTCGTTTATGAGTCGTGTTCGAGGCACCTCATTATTTCAGCTTCAGGTCTCAATCATTTGATTTGCTGCAGTTTCGCATTAGTCTAGGAACATTGCGTTCGAGAGGTTTAGGATGATTACGGTCACATCCACTGTATAGTGGACTTTATGAACCTATAGGAGGAAAGCATCTGTGTCAGCATCACTCCTCCCATGGAATATCCCCACAGCTGGGCTCAGTCAAGGCCCACATCTGATCACTTATTTGGCTAAATTATTAGCCATAGTTTACTCTATCGATACAGCAGTCTTAAAAAATGGACTGCTACCGCGAACCCAACGTTATGACGCTAAAACATTTAAACTCCTCACTCCAGTTGTTCTGTCCTCCAATGAATGCTGTGTGTACCGATTCAAATTCTAAATTTGCACAAGAGTCCAACGCTCACCATCATTGCAATGGATTGTCGGTCTGCTGGGGGGGCCATTGGCTGCCACCTGCCCTCTATTGAGGTCGGTCTGCTGGGGGGGCCATTGGCTGCCACCTGCCCTCTATTGAGGTCGGTCTGCTGAGGGGGCCATTGGCTGCCACCTGCCCTCTATTGAGGTCGGTCTGCTGAGGGGGCCATTGGCTGCCACCTGCCCTCTATTGAGGTCGGTCTGCTGGGGGCCATTGGCTGCCACCTGCCCTCTATTGAGGTCGGTCTGCTGAGGGGGCCATTGGCTGCCACCTGCCCTCTATTGAGGTCGGTCTGCTGAGGGGGCCATTGGCTGCCACCTGCCCTCTATTGAGGTCGGTCTGCTGAGGGGGCCATTGGCTGCCACCTGCCCTCTATTGAGGTCGGTCTGCTGAGGGGGCCATTGGCTGCCACCTGCCCTCTATTGAGGTCGGTCTGCTGAGGGGGCCATTGGCTGCCACCTGCCCTCTATTGAGGTCGGTCTGCTGAGGGGGCCATTGGCTGCCACCTGCCCTCTATTGAGGTCGGTCTGCTGGGGGGGCCATTGGCTGCCACCTGCCCTCTATTGAGGTCGGTCTGCTGAGGGGGCCATTGGCTGCCACCTGCCCTCTATTGAGGTCGGTCTGCTGAGGGGGCCATTGGCTGCCACCTGCCCTCTATTGAGATTGGTCTGCTGAGGGGGCCATTGGCTGCCACCTGCCCTCTATTGAGGTCGGTCTGCTGAGGGGGCCATTGGCTGCCACCTGCCCTCTATTGAGGTCGGTCTGCTGAGGGGCCATTGGCTGCCACCTGCCCTCTATTGAGGTCGGTCTGCTGAGGGGGCCATTGGCTGCCACCTGCCCTCTATTGAGGTCGGTCTGCTGAGGGGGCCATTGGCTGCCACCTGCCCTCTATTGAGGTCGGTCTGCTGAGGGGGCCATTGGCTGCCACCTGCCTTCTATTGAGGTCGGTCTGCTGGGGGGCCATTGGCTGCCACCTGCCTTCTATTGAGGTCGGTCTGCTGAGGGGGCCATTGGCTGCCACCTGCCCTCTATTGAGGTCGGTCTGCTGAGGGGGCCATTGGCTGCCACCTGCCCTCTATTAAGGTCGGTCTGCTGAGGGGGCCATTGGCTGCCACCTGCCCTCTATTGAGGTCGGTCTGCTGGGGGCCATTGGCTGCCACCTGCCCTCTATTGAGGTCGGTCTGCTGGGGGGCCATTGGCTGCCACCTGCCCTCTATTAAGGTCGGTCTGCTGAGGGGGCCATTGGCTGCCACCTGCCCTCTATTGAGATCGGTCTGCTGAGGGGCCATTGGCTGCCACCTGCCCTCTATTGAGGTCGGTCTGCTGAGGGGGCCATTGGCTGCCACCTGCCCTCTATTGAGGTCGGTCTGCTGAGGGGGCCATTGGCTGCCACCTGCCCTCTATTGAGGTCGGTCTGCTGAGGGGGCCATTGGCTGCCACCTGCCCTCTATTGAGGTCCTGTACGACTCCAGGGCAAGGAAGCTTGCAGTAAAGATAACCATTGACTCCTTACGCCAAAGATTGACCTCAGGCAAACAGTTCAGGTCAAGCGCGACCAGTACCTCCCACTACTTGAACAGTTACTTCCCACGTGCCATGGTAATCAACAGTCCACCTGGTCCTCTCATCCATGGACTTTCCACCATTTACACAGTACAGTCATCCCAAAACTACACATATCTTCCAGCATACTCTTATCCAGAGCCAATTAGGGTTTAAGTGCTTCATTCAAGGGCACAGATTTTCCCACATTAACCTTAATGGTCAATCACGGTGTGCTAGTAACCTACTAGGTTACCTGCAGCTTAGTGTTCATACTATATCTGGATCTGTGGAAAT
This sequence comes from Oncorhynchus keta, assembly GCF_023373465.1. Taxonomy (NCBI): domain Eukaryota; kingdom Metazoa; phylum Chordata; class Actinopteri; order Salmoniformes; family Salmonidae; genus Oncorhynchus; species Oncorhynchus keta. The sequence continues at coordinate 43,865,155 of NC_068445.1, read as the reverse complement.
TCAGCATGTATACATTTTAATTTGTGGCAGCATCAATTCACAGGTCAAAATCCTGTACATGAGAGTGGATTTGGTGGATAAAGCAGATTCTGACATGCTAAACTCGGGGTTCTGGTTTGTCAGTTTACATTGTATTCTTGGGGACTGATTATGTACTCCATGAATGGTAGCAGATTCTCCCTTCCGTGCCTTCATATACAGTAGCATTAAACATGTATTGCAATTTAGCTAGCTAGATGTTGCTAGCTAATTTGTACTGGGATATAAATATTGGGTTGTCATTTTACCTGAAATGCACAAGGTCCTCTACAATTCATCCACAGATAAAAGGGTAATCTAGTTAGTTTCTAGTAATATCTCCTCCTTCAGGCTTCTTCTTCTGACTTTATATGGCAGTTGGCAACCAATTTTAAGGTGCATTACCACCATCAACTGGACTAGAGTGTGGACCTCAGTTCATCTTTCAATCACTCAACTGGGTATATGTGCCTAAAAACCAATGAGGAGATGGGAGAGGCGGGACTTGGAGCGCATCAAGTGTCACAAATAGAAACAAGTTCTAGTTTAGCGCCTGGCTACGCGAGAGCAGTGTAGATGCAATGATTGAATAACACGCATGTTTACATTTATTTTGCAATACTCGCAGGTGGTCAGCATGCGTGTCCTGATCGCGTCTGGTGTGGGTGTACAAAAAACATGTGTGCAATAGCAGACATGCACACCCAGTCTGGTCAGCATGTTAAGAGCGTTTGCAAAAACAAAATATTGTTTCAAGCTGTCGCCTTTAAAAATAGCAAGATGCAACGCTCTTCTGTAAATGATCAAATGGGGATTAGTAGTTTGCATACAACACAAGTCTACTCAAAATCCTCCTGTGCCCCTCCAGACTACCATCAATGTATCAGCGCCACAGGAGATTAGAAAACAGATTAAACTTGTAGATTGTAAACTCATTTTTCACCCCAGAAAGGAATTGGCATAATTTTACACCCATGCCACACGTCGCTGTTCCCTGGCATTAGAGGTAAAAAAAAATAAAAAATAAAAAATAAAAAAAAAGTGTTAGCATATTGAAGGTGTTCACTTAGTTCTTCCATTCACTGCACCAGATTGGTGAAAGCAATATAGGGATACCGACCAAGACCTGTGCTTTTCACCCCCCTTTAGCATCTATCCTATGTATAGAGTATAGTGCACATGGGGGCTGCTGAGAAGCAGCCTTTGGCAATCCCTCTGTGAAGGCAACCTGCTACTATTGTACAGACAGTGTATAAAATGTAGGAATGCACTGTAGTTTACAACTGCTCTGTGACAGTATCAGTTGGCTGTACAGACAAAGCCAGCTGCCTACTATACTGCAATATCTCGGCACTCCAGAATTCTCCTGCACTTCTATTCCATATGGCCTTGAGCTCTTACTGACACGCTTTCACGCGAAATACCGGAAAAGTGAAACTAAAGACGTTAAGTGTCAAGACAAATACTATAGTCTGGATTCGTTAAGAATTTAAATTTGACTGCCAAGTTTGTATGAATTATTCTCCGGAACAGGATAGTGGAATAATAATGGACATCAGATAAGTGTTTTTTCTAAAATGAAACCAAACTTATCATTTTGATTGATTACAGATTTGTAGAATAAGCCAACAGCACCGGCCGGGCACTGCGGTTCTCGGTAAAACGCGGAGTCGTCGGAAAAATCTCAATACCAAATAGAACCACGAGATGTGACGTCTCGTCCGCTTTTTGCGCCACATCACGAGCACTCCAAGGACACGTATCTCACATGAAAATCCATTCCCGTTCATCCCGGTCTCCATTATCTCACCACTTGATCAATGCAATCAAATCAAAGATATGCTGTGCTAATGGGGGTTAAATTGAAAATTAACTCCGATTTCCATTGAACCTGCTTCTTGTCTGAATGACCCTTTACTCATGGTGTGTAGCATATTCCCCTTGACTCATTCTTCTAGTGGATAGCCTAATATTAAAAATAAAAAAAAATGTAATGTAGGCTTTCCGAATAGGCTATGCCAATTTTCCCCAAACTCAGACCTCGGTACCCCAGGGGGTGCACGTTGTGTATTGTCCCAACACTACACAACTGATTAAAATTATCACAGCTTGATGACTAGTTGAATCAGCGGTGTAGTGTAAAGCAAAAACCAAAACGTGCACCCCTAGGGGTGCGAGGAACCAGTATGGGGAAACCCTGGATTGTGCTGTTAAGTGTCAATGAAAGTCTAATTAGATTTATTTCTTACCTTTGAAAAGTTCGTTGTCTTCCACTCCCGACGCAAAGAGCGCAACTGCACAAAGTAGGACAACCCACAAAGAAAAAGTTAAATTTTTCATTTCTTTCTCACGCAAACAAACGTGAAGTCCGTCGATGTAAAGATAACCGGCTCTTTTGAACAGTTACTCGTGTGTTCGGTGAGTTTATGTCCAATGATCCAAGTATCAGCGAGACTGTTGTTCGTGTACGCAGCCTGAGACCAGTGAGAGTTGAGTGACCTGGAGTCAAGTCGTTCATTAGAGATTTAAATAGTTTCTCCTTTAGTCGTCTGATCATCGCCAGAGCGCTATTTGAGGATTCAAGGCTTGCAATTGGTCAAGCACAATTTCTTTACGTTTTAAAGGCGTGGCGAAGAATTCATGAATGAATTTGTAGTAGCCTCACGTTGTCATTTAAACTATTTTATGAGCGGTCTCTGAAAACAAACAATGCCACCATGTGATCCGACCATTGTATGGCTCGGATTATGCGGAGTACACAGATTAGACTACATTGAATAGAACCACTACAGTTAAGCGTGGACGACAAGTGCCAATACCGCAGTCACAATCTGTAGGCACCACAGCAGCACTATACTGTCTGGACATTTACAAGTCAAACTGGACCTCTAGTCTCTCATTCTTTTGGCATTTACTCCATAGTAATCTCTCATGTTTAGATGCTTTATTTAGTTGACCGTAAAAACACTGAGCAAGTGATCTGGTAGACAAATTTCTTTTACTAGCCTATTGTGTTTCAGAGAGGAAATGTCATTAGTGTAATCGATGATTACATTTCAATTGTGTGACTTCGCGTTGCATTCAATATTGCCTGGAAACCAGAAATTGAATCGCATAAAATTCTTCTTCGGGAACGAGCGTTTGAATCGGTAAAGTTTCCATTCACCAGAATGGTGAATTAAATGATATGTCAAAGTACTTTACGGTTGTAGGAGAACTCGGTCTGTTTGGCGGTAGGTATGTGAGACAATATATCCACGGGAAAGTATAAATTAAATCAACTTTTCAAAACGCTGGTACTGCGTTCATATGTCTTTAACCTCGTAAACACGTTCACGAACTCGGCAAATAAGCATGCATCTCCGGCATGTATTTTTTTTAAAACATTGTGCGCATGCTTCAGGTGATAGAAATTGAACGCACTAACAGCGCTTTAAAAAATTGATGTAACTATACTTTCCTGTGGATATATTGTCTCACATACCTACCGCTAAAAAGGACCAAGTTCACCTACAACCGGTAAAGTGCTTTAACATATCACGTTATTCAACATTCTGTCGTGTAGAGCTGTGAGCGGAAACGTTTCTGATTCTAACCTTCATTTCTGCCCGACAGAATTATATCAAATCAAATCAAAGTTTATTTGTCACGTGCGCCGAATACAACAGGTGTAAACCTTACAGTGAAATGCTTACTTACAGGCTCTAACCAATGGTGCCAAAAAAAGGCATGTGTGTGTATGTGTGTGTGTAGGTAAGTAAAGAAATAAAATAACAGTAGAAAGACATCTGAAAAAAGAGTAGCAAGAAACATGTTAGTCAGGCTGATTGAGGTAGTACATGTAGGTATCATTAAAGTGATACAAGGCTTCATAAAGTGAGCAAGGCTTCATACAGACACCTGTTAGTCAGGCTGATTGAGGTAGTATGTACATGAATGTATAGTTAAAGTGACTAAGCATATATTTTTTATTTTTTTATTTAACCTTTATTTAACCTTTATTTAACCAGGCAAGTCAGTTAAGAACAAATTCATATTTTCAATGACGGCCTAGGAACAGTGGGTTAACTGCCTGTTCAGGGGCAGAACGACAGATTTGTACCTTGTCAGCTCGGGGATTCGAACTTGCAACCTTTCGGTTACTAGTCCAACGCTCTAACCACTAGGCTACGCTGCCGCCCCAAAGCATATTGGATAGAGAGCAGCAGCGTAAAAGAGGGGTTGGGGGGCACACAATGCAAATAGTCCGGGTAACCATTGGTTACCTGTTCAGGAATCTTATGGCATGGGGGTAAAAACTGTTGAGAATCGTTTTTGTCCTTGACTTGGCACTCCGGTACCGGTACCGCTATGACCATTTTTAGGGCCTTCCTCTGACACCGCCGGGTGTAGAGGTCCTTGATGCCAGGCAGCTTTGCCCCAGTGATGTACTGGGCCGTACGTACTACCCTCTGTAGTGTCTTGCGGTCGTAGGACGAGCATTTGCCCTACCGGGGTGAACAGGCAGTGGCTCGGGTGGTTGTTGTCCTTGATGATCTTTATGGCCTTCCTGTAACATCGGGTGGTGTAGGTGTCCTGGAGGGCAGGTAGTTTGCCCCCGGTGATGCGTTGTGCAGACCTCACTACCCTCTGGAGAGCCTTACGGTTGTGGGCGGAGCAGTTGCCGTACCAGGCGGTGATACAGCCCGCCAGGATGCTCTCGATTGTGCATCTGTAGAAGTTTGTGAGTGCTTTTGGTGACAAGCCGAATTTCTTCAGCCTCTTCTTCACGATGCTGTCTGTGTGGGTGGACCAATTCAGTTTGTCTGTGATGTGTACGCCGAGGAACTTAAAACTTACCAATATCACGTTATTATTCAGGATACTTGAGTATTCTATTTTTGAGTTGGCATATAAGTGTAACGGATGTGAAATGGCTAGCTTAGTTCGCGTTGGTTCGCGCTAAATACCTCAAGCTGAACCTCAGCAAGACGGAGCTCCTCTTCCTCCCGGGGAAGGATTGCCCGTTCCATGATCTCGCCATCACGGTTGACAACTCCATTGTGTCCTCCTCCCAGAGCGCTAAGAACCTTGGCGTGATCCTGGACAACACCCTGTCGTTCTCAACTAACATCAAGGCGGTGTCCCGTTCCTGTAGGTTCATGCTCTACAACATCCGCAGAGTACGACCCTGCCTCACACAGGAAGCGGCGCAGGTCCTAATCCAGGCACTTGTCATCTCCCGTCTTGATTACTGCAACTCGCTGTTGGCTGGGCTCCCTGCCTGTGCCATTAAACCCCTACAACTCATCCAGAACGCCGCAGCCCGTCTGGTGTTCAACCTTCCCAAGTTCTCTCACGTCACCCCGCTCCTCCGCTCTCTCCACTGGCTTCCAGTTGAAGCTCGCATCCGCTACAAGACCATGGTGCTTGCCTACGGAGCTGTGAGGGGAACGGCACCTCAGTACCTCCAGGCTCTGATCAGGCCCTACACCCAAACAAGGGCACTGCGTTCATCCACCTCTGGCCTGCTCGCCTCCCTACCACTGAGGAAGTACAGTTCCCGCTCAGCCCAGTCAAAACTGTTCGCTGCTCTGGCCCCCCAATGGTGGAACAAACTCCCTCACGACGCCAGGACAGCGGAGTCAATCACCACCTTCCGGAGACACCTGAAACCCCACCTCTTCAAGGAATACCTAGGATAGGGTAAGTAATCCTTCTCACCCCCCCCCCCTAAAAAGATTTAGATGCACTATTGTAAGTGGCTGTTCCACTGGATGTCATAAGGTGTATGCACCAATTTGTAAGTCGCTCTGGATAAGAGCGTCTGCTAAATGACTTAAATGTAAATGTAAATGTAAATAGCGTTTCAATCGGTGACGTCACTTGCTCTGAGACCTTGAAGTAGTGGTTCCCCTTTGCTCTGCAAGGGCCGCGGCTTTTGTGGAGCGATGGGTAACGATGCTTCGTGGGTGACTGTTGTTGATGTGTGCAGAGGGTCCCGGGTATGGGCGAGGGGACGGTCTAAAGTTATACTGTTACATAAACATAATATCCCGTTTACAATAACCCGAAAACGTTTATGAGAAACCCGGATAAGATGCCTGGTATTGCTGATCTAAAACGGGATGCTGTGGCATGTAAACAGTTGATCCCGTTTTCTGTTGTTTTTGCACTGTTGAGGCTACATCCCGATGGGTTTATGCAGCACACTGATGAACGAACTTGATGCATCACAGACTGAAAAACGACTCCAGTATGTTGACTTAATTTCCTCTCTGATGGATGCTCAGTCTCCTGAGTCTGACTGGCTTCCTGTTGACCTTTGGTTTCCAGGAGACAGTGTGACTGGTATCCTGGTGACCTCTCATCTTCATCTGATGTTGCTGCTGGAGGAAGGCAGCGCAGGACTGAACCACCGCCACCAGCTCGCTGCTCACCCTCGGACCACCACAGATGTATATCAAGAGAAGTGCAGTATTATCATAAGGAGACATACAGTGCCTTCGGAAAGTATTCAGACCCCTTGACTCTTTCCACATTTTTGTTATGTTACAGCCTTATTCAAAAATGTATTAAATAGTTCCCCCCCCCTCATCAATCTACTCCGAATATCCCATAATGACAAAGCAAAAACACGTTTTTAGAAATGTTAGCAAATTTGGTAAAAATGAAAAACTTCAATATTACATTTACATAAGTATTCAGACCCTTTACTCAATACTTTGTCGAAGCACCTTTGACAGCGATTACAGCCTCGAGTCTTCTTGGGTATGACGCTACAAGCTTGGCACACCTATATTTGGGGTGTTTCTCCCATTCTTCTCTGCAGATCCTCTCAAGCTCTGTCAAGTTGGATGGGGAGCGTTACTGCACAGCTATTTCCAGGTCTCTCCAGAGATGTTAGATCGGGTTTAAGTCCGGGCTCTGGCTGGACCACTCAAGGACATTCAGAGACTTGTCCTGAAGCCACTCCTGCGTTGTCTTGGCTGTGTGCTTAGGGTCGTTGTCCTGTTGGAAGGTGAACCTTCACCCCAGTCTGAGGTCCTGAGTGCTCTGGAGCAGGTCTTCATCAAGGACCTGCTCATCACCATCAAGAATTCAATCTTGGTTTCATCAGACCAGAGAATTTTGTTTCTCATGGTCTGAGAGTCTTTAGGTGCCTTTTGGCAAACTCCAAGCAGGCTTTCATGTTTCTTTTACTGAGGAGTGGCTTCCGTCTGGCCTGATTGGTGGAGGGCTGCAGAGATGGTTGTCCTTCTGGAAGGTTCTGCCATCTCCACAGAGGGACTGTGGAGCTCTGTCAGAGTGACCATCGGGTTCATGTTCACCTCCCTGACCAAGGCCCTTCTCCTTCGATTACTCAGTTTGGCCGGACGGCCAGCTCTAGGAAGAGTCTTAGTGGTTCCAAACTTCTCCCATTTAAGAATGATGGAGGCCACTGTGTTCTTGGGGACCTTCAATGCTGCAGAATGATGGAGGCCACTGTGTTCTTGGGGACCTTCAATACTGCAGACATTTTTTGGTACCATTCTCCAGATCTGTGCCTCGACACAATCCTGTCTCAGACCTCTACGGACAATTCCTTCAACCTCATCGCTTGGTTTTTGCTCTGACATTCACTGTCAACTGTGGGACCTAAAATAGACAGGTGTGTTATATAGACAGGTGTGTTATATAGACAGGTGTGTTATATAGACAGCTGTGTTATATAGACAGGTGTGTTATATAGACAGGTGTGCTATATAGACAGGTGTGCTATATAGACAGGTGTGTGCCTTTCCAAATCATGTCCAATCAATTGAATTTACCACAGGCGGAGTCCAATCAAGTTGTACAAACATCTCGAGGATGATCAATGGAACAGGATGCACGTTATCTACATGTCAAGTCTCATAGCAAAGGGTCTGAATACTTATGTAAATAAGGTAATAAGGTAAAATACGATATTTTTAATACATTTGCAAACATTCTAAAAATCTGTTTTTCTCTTTGTCCTTATGTGGTATTGTGATGTAATTATGGGGTATTGTGATGTCATTGTGGGGTATTGTGTCTAGATTGCTGAGGATTCTTTTTATTTAATCAATTTTAGAATAAGGCTGTAAAGTAACAAAGTGGAAAAAGTCAAGGGGTCTGAATACTTTCCGAATGCTCTGTATACTTGGAATAGGGAGGAGGAATGGAGAGAGAGAGAGAGAGAGAGTGAGAGAGAGAGAGAGTGAGAGAGAGAGAGAGAGAGAGAGAGAGAGAGAGAGAGAGAGAGAGAGAGAGAGAGAGAGAGAAAGAGAGAGAGAGTGAGAGAGAGAGAGAGTGAGAGAGAGAGAGAGAGAGAGAGAGAGAAAGAGAGAGAGAAAGAGAGAGAGAAAGAGAGAGAGTGAGAGAGAGAGAGAGAGAGAGAGTGAGAGAGTGAGAGAGTGAGAGAGTGAGAGAGTGAGAGAGAGAGAGAGAGAGAGAAAGAGAGAGAGAGAGAGCAGCTTACGTTGGTTAAAGATTGAGGGATAAAGGGAAAGTATGTGTTGAAGAAGAACGATAGAAAGTGTCAGCAGAGTGAGCTGTACGCCGGATCGAAGACAGGAGGAGAAATGGAAGTGAATGAGAGCAAAGTATCGGAGGTGGTAGATGTGATGAAGTTCTCGGAGACCGAGGCTTGCACCGAGGGTCAGGATGAAGATGAGGGTGACAGTGGGAGTGACATCCATTGTGGTTCAGGGTGGGTGAAAACAGAGTTGGGTGCTGTGGAATCGGTGAGGGTAACTCAGAAGTGGTCTTGTGATAATTGTTTGCGTTTCTGCTGGTCAGAGGGAGCAGGCTCTCCGTGTTAAACGAATGGGGACAAGACAGGTAAGGGCTCCATTGAGAAGAGTGATTACTGGGGTGGTGGTAAATGTAAAAGTTGACCAACTGAAAGGGAAGATTTCCGGTGTTTGTGATGCTCGTCGTTTGGTGCGACGCAGACAAGGTGAAACAGAAGAGTCATTGTCTGTCCTTTTGAGTTTTGATGTCGAGTCTTTGCCCGTACAAGCTTTTGTGCCAATTACATTACGTTGTTACAGGTGTCAAGTGTGAAGGAGGGGGAGGATCCTAGGTGGGAGAAGTGTGCAGAAGGGCATTGGAGAAAGTAGTGGTATGTGTTAATTGTAGGGGTGCCCATGGAGCTGGGGATCAGAAATGTCCGGTGTGAGAGAGGCAGGTTGAGGTTTCCGTGGTTGGAGTAGTGTAGAAGTTGTCGTATGCTGAGGCAGTGGAGAAAGTTGAGGAAGATGGGTCAAGGTGGATGGATCCTGAGAGGATCCCTGTGAGTAGTAGATCTGTACCAGTACAGAGGCCAACGAGTGATGTACTGTACCAGTCAAAAGTTTGGACACACCTACTCATTCTAGACACACCCACTCATTCCATTATAGAATAATAGTGAAAACATCAACTATGAAATGACACATATGGAATCAGGTAGTAACCAAAAAAGTGTTAAAACAAGTTAAATTATATTTTAGATTCTTCGAAGTTGCCATCCTTTGCCTTGATGATAGCTTTTCACACTCTTGGCATTCTCTCAACCAGATTTATTCGTAGTTCTGATGTCTTGGTATGTAGAAAATAGTACAAAAAAAAAACGTTTGACTGGTACTGTACATAAAGAATTGGATCAAGTGAATGGTGCACAATGACTGATCCGCATGGTGGCCCACTCCATCTGAAGTGTGAAGGGTGAAGGAGAAGGGCTGAATGTCTCCTATCCGGAGGCGTTGAGAATAAGGCTGTCCAGAATGTCTCCTATCTGGAGGCGTTGACAGTAAGGGCTGAATGTCTCCTATCTGGAGGCGTTGACAGTAAGGGCTGAATGTCTCCTATCTGGAGGCGTTGACAGTAAGGGCTGAATGTCTCCTATCTGGAGGCGTTGACAGTAAGGGCTGAATGTCTCCTATCCGGAGGCGTTGACAGTAAGGGCTGAATGTCTCCTATCTGGAGACATTGACAGTAAGGGCTGTCCAGAATGTCTCCTATCCGGAGGGCGTTGACAGTAAGGGCTGAATGTCTCCTATCTGGAGGCGTTGACAGTAAGGGCTGAATGTCTCCTATCTGGAGGCGTTGACAGTAAGGGCTGTCCAGAATGTCTCCTATCCGGAGGCGTTGACAGTAAGGGCAGAATGTCTCCTATCTGGAAGCATTGACAGTAAGGGCTGAATGTCTCCTATCCGGAGGCGTTGACAGTAAGGGCTGAATGTCTCCTATCCGGAGGCGTTGACAGTAAGGGCTGTCCAGAATGTCTCCTATCTGGAGGCGTTGACAGTAAGGGCAGAATGTCTCCTATCTGGAGGCGTTGACAGTAAGGGCTGAATGTCTCCTATCCGGAGGCGTTGACAGTAAGGGCTGTCCAGAATGTCTCCTATCTGGATGCGTTGACAGTAAGGGCTGAATGTCTCCTATCTGGAGGCGTTGACAGTAAGGGCTGTCCAGAATGTCTCCTATCTGGATGCGTTGACAGTAAGGGCTGAATGTCTCCTATCTGGAGGCGTTGACAGTAAGGGCTGTCCAGAATGTCTCCTATCTGGATGCGTTGACAGTAAGGGCTGAATGTCTCCTATCCGGAGGCGTTGACAGTAAGGGCTGAATGTCTCCTATCCGGAGGCGTTGACAGTAAGGGCTGTCCAGAATGTCTCCTATCTGGATGCGTTGACAGTAAGGGCTGAATGTCTCCTATCTGGAGGCGTTGACAGTAAGGGCTGAATGTCTCCTATCCGGAGGCGTTGACAGTAAGGGCTGAATGTCTCCTATCCGGAGGCGTTGACAGTAAGGGCTGTCCAGAATGTCTCCTATCTGGATGCGTTGACAGTAAGGGCTGAATGTCTCCTATCTGGAGGCGTTGACAGTAAGGGCTGTCCAGAATGTCTCCTATCCGGAGGGCGTTGACAGTAAGGGCTGAATGTCTCCTATCTGGAGGCATTGACAGTAAGGGCTGAATGTCTCCTATCTGGAGGCGTTGACAGTAAGGGCTGTCCAGAATGTCTCCTATCCGGAGGCGTTGACAGTAAGGGCTGAATGTCTCCTATCCGGAGACGTTGACAGTAAGGGCTGAATGTCTCCTATCTGGAGGCGTTGAGAATAAGGGCTGTCCAGAATGTCTCCTATCTGGAGATGTCAAGAATAAGCGCTGTCCAGAATGTCTCCTATCTGGAGATGTCAAGAATAAGCGCTGTCCAGAATGTCTCCTATCTGGAGATGTCAAGAATAAGGGCTGTCCAGAATGTCTCCTATCCGGAGGCGTTGACAGTAAGGGCTGAATGTCTCCTATCTGGAGGCGTTGACAGTAAGGGCTGTCCAGAATGTCTCCTATCCGGAGGGCGTTGAGAATAAGGGCTGTCCAGAATGTCTCCTATCCGGAGGCGTTGACAGTAAGGGCTGAATGTCTCCTATCTGGAGGCGTTGACAGTAAGGGCTGTCCAGAATGTCTCCTATCCGGAGGCGTTGACAGTAAGGGCTGAATGTCTCCTATCTGGAGGCGTTGACAGTAAGGGCTGTCCAGAATGTCTCCTATCCGGAGGCGTTGACAGTAAGGGCTGAATGTCTCCTATCTGGAGGCGTTGACAGTAAGGGCTGTCCAGAATGTCTCCTATCCGGAGGCGTTGACAGTAAGGGCTGTCCAGAATGTCTCCTATCCGGAGGCGTTGACAGTAAGGGCTGAATGTCTCCTATCTGGAGGCGTTGACAGTAAGGGCTGAATGTCTCCTATCTGGAGGCGTTGACAGTAAGGGCTGAATGTCTCCTATCTGGAGGCGTTGACAGTAAGGGCTGAATGTCTCCTATCTGGAGGCGTTGACAGTAAGGGCTGAATGTCTCCTATCTGGAGGCGTTGACAGTAAGGGCTGAATGTCTCCTATCCGGAGGCGTTGACAGTAAGGGCTGAATGTCTCCTATCCGGAGGCGTTGACAGTAAGGGCTGTCCAGAATGTCTCCTATCCGGAGAGCGTTGAGAATAAGGGCTGTCCAGAATGTCTCCTATCTGGAGGCGTTGACAGTAAGGGCTGTCCAGAATGTCTCCTATCCGGAGGCGTTGACAGTAAGGGCTGTCCAGAATGTCTCCTATCTGGAAGCATTGACAGTAAGGGCTGTCCAGAATGTCTCCTATCTGGAAGCATTGACAGTAAGGGCTGTCCAGAATGTCTCCTATCCGGAGGCGTTGAGAATAAGGGCTGTCCAGAATGTCTCCTATCTGGAGACATTGACAGTAAGGGCTGTACAGAATGTCTCCTATCTGGAGGCGTTGACAGTAAGGGCTGTCCAGAATGTGTCCTATCCGGAGGCGTTGACAGTAAGGGCTGTCCAGAATGTCTCCTATCTGGAGGCGTTGAGAATAAGGGCTGTCCAGAATGTCTCCTATCTGGAGATGTCAAGAATAAGGACTGTCCAGAATGTCTCCTATCCGGAGGAGTTGAGAAGTGTGGAAGAAAGGAGCGAAGCTGAAGAAGTAATGGTAGTAGGAGCAGAGACACCACATGATGTTCCTTGTCAACAGAGGGATTCTGACATGTTGCATGTTAATTAGGGAAGTTGCAAATTTTCGCAGCTTTTTGTTAAAAATCGCGCAACATTTCAGCGCCCTGCTATTCATGCCAGGAATATAGTATATGCATATGATTAGTATGTGTGCATAGAAAACACTCAGACGTTTCTAAAACTGGTTAAATCACGGCTGTGACTATAACAGAACGTGCGTTTCATCGAAAAGTGCAGGAAAATCTGATCACTGAAAATGGAAAAAAATATCCATGCGCCACTTCCAAGGATTGTTAAAGGTGAACCGGATTAAATGAGGTCGAGGTTGCAATACCTACAGGTTCCACACGATGTCAACAGTCTTGTCATTTGCCTACGATTTGTTTCTTGGTCAAACAAAGAAGAGACAAGCCATTTCTTCAGCTATCCGACCGGATATTTTGGATTTATCCGGACAGCATTTCCAGACGGACACCTATAGAATTGACATCGCCTCGTGATAAATTTTATCGCTTATTAACGTGCACTCATACCTAAATTTGCATTAGAAAAGTATTTCGAAGTGTTTTGTGAAAGTTTATCGTCGACTTTTTTTATTTTAAAAAATGACGTTACGTTAGAAAACGCTATTTTTTTCCGTTGTTCACACAGTGTTCATAGATCGATATCTAGGCTATATATGGACCGATTTAATCGAAAAAAAGACCCAAAATGATGTTTATGGGACATCTAGGAGTGCCAAGAAAGAAGCTCGTCAAAGGTAATGAATGTTTTATATTTTATTTCTGCGTTTTGAGTAGCCCCCGGCTATCGCAAAATCTGTCGTTAGGTGACGTTGAAGTATTTTGGGGGATACATGCTATCAGATAATAGCTTCTCATGCTTTCGCCGAAAAGCATTTTACAAATCTGACTTGGTGGATAGATTCACAACGAGTATAGCTTTAATTCAGTACCTTGTATGTGCATTTTAATGAAAGTTTGAGTTTTATCAAAAACTATACGTGGCGCACTTGAAATTTCCGCTGATTGATGTTCCCACAGCGGGAGCACTTCCCTAAATTAACAAGGTGGACTTTGTAGCGCTAACTACAAAGCTTTAACTATTTAGCAGTCTTAGAGCATGGGGTTAGAAGCTATTCAGGGTCCTGTTGGTTCCAGACCCGGTACAGCGTTCTGTGCGGTACCAGAGAGAACAGTCTGTGACTTGGGTGGCTGGAGTCTTATGACAATTTTTAGGACCTTCCTCTGACACTGCCTGGTATAGAGGTCCTGGATGGCAGGGAGCGAAGGCCCCAGTGATGTATTGGGCCTTCCTCTGACACCGCCTGGTATAGAGGTCCTGGATGGCAGGGAGCGAAGGCCCCAGTGATGTATTGGGCCTTCCTCTGACACCGCCTGGTATAGAGGTCCTGGATGGCAGGGAGCGAAGGCCCCAGTGATGTATTGGGCCTTCCTCTGACACTGCCTGGTATAGAGGTCCTGGATGGCAGGGAGTGAAGGCCCCAGTGATGTATTGGGCCTTCCTCTGACACCGCCTGGTATAGAGGTCCTGGATGGCAGGGAGCGAAGGCCCCAGTGATGTATTGGGCCTTCCTCTGACACCGCCTGGTATAGAGGTCCTGGATGGCAGGGAGCGAAGGCCCCAGTGATGTATTGGGCCTTCCTCTGACACCGCCTGGTATAGAGGTCCTGGATGGCAGGGAGCGAAGGCCCCAGTGATGTATTGGGCCTTCCTCTGACACCGCCTGGTATAGAGGTCCTGGATGGCAGGGAGCGAAGGCCCCAGTGATGTATTGGGCCTTCCTCTGACACCGCCTGGTATAGAGGTCCTGGATGGCAGGGAGCGAAGGCCCCAGTGATGTATTGGGCCTTCCTCTGACACCGCCTGGTATAGAGGTCCTGGATGGCAGGGAGCGAAGGCCCCAGTGATGTATTGGGCCTTCCTCTGACACCGCCTGGTATAGAGGTCCTGGATGGCAGGGAGCGCAATTTTTAGGACCTTCCTCTGACACTGCCTGGTATAGAGGTCCTGGATGGCAGGGAGCGAAGGCCCCAGTGATGTATTGGGCCTTCCTCTGACACCGCCTGGTATAGAGGTCCTGGATGGCAGGGAGCGAAGGCCCCAGTGATGTATTGGGCCTTCCTCTGACACCGCCTGGTATAGAGGTCCTGGATGGCAGGGAGCGAAGGCCCCAGTGATGTATTGGGCCTTCCTCTGACACCGCCTGGTATAGAGGTCCTGGATGGCAGGGAGCGAAGGCCCCAGTGATGTATTGGGCCTTCCTCTGACACCGCCTGGTATAGAGGTCCTGGATGGCAGGGAGCGAAGGCCCCAGTGATGTATTGGGCCTTCCTCTGACACCGCCTGGTATAGAGGTCCTGGATGGCAGGGAGCGAAGGCCCCAGTGATGTATTGGGCCTTCCTCTGACACCGCCTGGTATAGAGGTCCTGGATGGCAGGGAGCGAAGGCCCCAGTGATGTATTGGGCCTTCCTCTGACACCGCCTGGTATAGAGGTCCTGGATGGCAGGGAGCGAAGGACCCAGTGATGTACTGGGCCTTCCTCTGACACCGCCTGGTATAGAGGTCCTGGATGGCAGGGAGCGAAGGCCCCAGTGATGTACTGGGCCGTACGCACTGCTCTCTGTAGTGCCTTGCGGTCAGATGCCAAGCAGTTGTCATACCAAGCGGTGATGCAGACAGTCAAGATGCTCTCAATGGTGCAGTTTGATTAAACAACTCCTTTGTAAGATAAATGTTTTAAAATGAAACATGTATGGAAACAGGTGAATTAATACTTCTCAGTCAGCAGGCTCAAGTTAGCTAAGACCCACATGGTAGCAAAAACTAACTAGCAGAAATTGTTAACAAATTAGAAATAATTTAAATACACTTTGCTGTAGACCACTATTTACTAGTTAACAAAATCATGTATGTCATATAAAATATATTCACCCCACCCAGTATTGTAATCAAAACTTACCAGAAAGCACATAGTCCTTGGCTCAGACATTGTAGTAGTGTGGGCTCAATAGCATCTCATTAGTGTGCAAGATCTTGAGAATCAGCTGTACATGTGATGGAAGAATGCACTGTGCATGCAGAGGGATGCAATTCCATTGAATTGGGGATAGTTTACATTTACATTACATTTAAGTCATTTAGCAGACGCTCTTATCCAGAGCGACTTACAAATTGGTGCATTCACCTTATGACATCCAGTAGAACAGTCACTTTACAATAGTGCATCTAAATCTTTTAAGGGGTGGGGGGTGAGAAGGATTACTTTATCCTATCCTAGGTATTCCTTAAAGAGGTGGGGTTTCAGGTGTCTCCGGAAGGTGGTGATTGACTCCGCTGTCCTGGCGTCGTGAGGGAGTGTGTTCCACCATTGGGGAGCCAGAGCAGCGAACAGTTTTGACTGGGCTGAGCGGGAACTGTACTTCCTCAGTGGTAGGGAGGCGAGCAGGCCAGAGGTGGATGAACGCAGTGCCCTTGTTTGGGTGTAGGGCCTGATCAGAGCCTGGAGGTACTGAGGTGCCGTTC
Source organism: Oncorhynchus keta (assembly GCF_023373465.1). Taxonomy (NCBI): domain Eukaryota; kingdom Metazoa; phylum Chordata; class Actinopteri; order Salmoniformes; family Salmonidae; genus Oncorhynchus; species Oncorhynchus keta. The sequence goes on along the minus strand of NC_068445.1, from coordinate 43,849,112 downwards.
CCCTCACAGCTCCGTAGGCAAGCACCATGGTCTTGTAGCGGATGCGAGCTTCAACTGGAAGCCAGTGGAGAGAGCGGAGGAGCGGGGTGACGTGAGAGAACTTGGGAAGGTTGAACACCAGACGGGCTGCGGCGTTCTGGATGAGTTGTAGGGGTTTAATGGCACAGGCAGGGAGCCCAGCCAACAGCGAGTTGCAGTAATCAAGACGGGAGATGACAAGTGCCTGGATTAGGACCTGCGCCGCTTCCTGTGTGAGGCAGGGTCGTACTCTGCAGATGTTGTAGAGCATTAACCTACAGGAACGGGCCACCGCCTTGATGTTAGATGTTAGTTTAACCAAAATATGCCACAATATCTAGAATTGCCTTATGTGTATCCCACTAAAAAGGTTCACCGTTATAAGCTAACTTTTTTTGATGAATTTAAGCAAAATTTCCCAAATTCCTGGCTTCAGTTCCCATGGAACATTTCCAGGAAAATTATGGAAAATTACATACAAAGATCTGACCTTTTTCAACCCTAGTGGGGCTGTGAGGGGAACGGCACCTCAGTACCTCCAGGCTCTGATCAGGCCCTACACCCAAACAAGGGCACTGCGTTCATCCACCTCTGGCCTGCTCGCCTCCCTACCACTGAGGAAGTACAGTTCCCGCTCAGCCCAGTCAAAACTGTTCGCTGCTCTGGCCCCCCAATGGTGGAACAAACTCCCTCATGATGCCAGGACAGCGGAGTCAATCACCACCTTCCGGAGACACCTGAAACCCCACCTCTTTAAGGAATACCTAGGATAGGATAAGTAATCCTTCTCACCCCCCTTAAGATTTAGATGCACTATTGTAAAGTGACTGTTCTACTGGATGTCATAAGGTGAATGCACCAATTTGTAAGTCGCTCTGGATAAGAGCGTCTGCTAAATGACTTAAATGTAAATGTAAATGTAGTGTGGAGTAAAGGTGATCTAGAGTTGTTTTCTCTTCTAGTTCCACATGCTGGTAGAAATGAGGTCAAACGGATTTCAGTTTTCCTGTATTTAAGTCCAGTTTATTCTCCAGTGATTGCACGTTCACCAGTAGAACGGAGGGTAGAGGCGATTTATCCCGTCTCCGGCGTAGTCTCGTCAGGTATCCCACACGCCAGCCTCTATAGCACCGTCTCCTCCTCCTTCGAGTGTTGGGGACCTGGTCCATGATAATCAATATGTCTTTCACCTCTGACTCATTGAAGTAGAAGTCCAAATGGAGGTTAGTGATCGATGTTCTGATGTCCAGAAGTGATTTTCAGTCGTAGGAAATGTACAAGTTAAGATCAGCGCATGGAAAAAATACACACAATTGGTCAGGAGTCTATAAAATGGCCGCCATTCTCTCTGGCTCCATTCTCTCTGGTTCCATTCTCTCTGGCTCCATTCTCTCTGGTTCCATTCTCTCTGGCTCCGTTCTCTCTGGCTCCGTTCTCTCTGGCTCCATTCTCTCTGGCTCCGTTCTCTCTGGCTCCGTTCTCTCTGGCTCCGTTCTCTCTGGCTCCGTTCTCTCTGGCTCCGTTCTCTCTGGTTCCATTCTCTCTGGCTCCATTCTCTCTGGCTCCATACTCTCTGGTTCCATTCTCTCTGGTTCCATTCTCTCTGGTTCCATTCTCTCTGGTTCCATTCTCTCTGGCTCCATTCTCTCTGGCTCCATTCTCTCTGGTTCCATTCTCTCTGGTTCCATTCTCTCTGGCTCCATTCTCTCTGGCTCCATTCTCTCTGGTTCCATTCTCTCTGGCTCCATTCTCTCTGGCTCCATTCTCTCTGGTTCCATTCTCTCTGGTTCCATTCTCTCTGGTTCCATTCTCTCTGGCTCCATTCTCTCTGGCTCCATTCTCTCTGGTTCCATTCTCTCAGGCTCCATTCTCTCTGGTTTCATTCTCTCAGGCTCCATTCTCTCTGGTTCCATTCTCTCTGGTTCCATTCTCTCAGGCTCCATTCTCTCTGGTTCCATTCTCTCTGGTTCCATTCTCTCTGGTTCCATTCTCTCTGGCTCCATTCTCTCTGGTTCCATTCTCTCTGGTTCCATTCTCTCTGGCTCCATTCTCTCTGGCTCCATTCTCTCTGGTTCCATTCTCTCTGGTTCCATTCTCTCTGGCTCCATTCTCTCTGGCTCCATTCTCTCTGGCTCCATTCTCTCTGGTTCCATTCTCTCAGGCTCCATTCTCTCTGGTTCCATTCTCTCAGGCTCCATTCTCTCTGGTTCCATTCTCTCTGGTTCCATTCTCTCAGGCTCCATTCTCTCTGGTTCCATTCTCTCTGGTTCCATTCTCTCTGGTTCCATTCTCTCTGGCTCCATTCTCTCTGGTTCCATTCTCTCTGGTTCCATTCTCTCTGGTTCCATTCTCTCTGGTTCAATTCTGTCTGGCTCCATTCTCTCTGGTTCCATTCTCTCAGGCTCCATTCTCTCTGGTTCCATTCTCTCTGGTTCCATTCTCTCTGGCTCCATTCTCGCTGGTTCCATTCTCTCTGGTTCCATTCTCTCTGGCTCCATTCTCTCTGGTTCCATTCTCTCTGGTTCCATTCTCTCTGGCTCCATTATCTCTGGTTCCATTCTCTCTGGCTCCATTCTCTCAGGCTCCATTCTCTCTGGTTCCATTCTCTCTGGTTCCATTCTCTCTGGCTCCATTCTCTCTGGTTCCATTCTCACTGGCTCCATTCTCTCTGGCTCCATTCTCTCAGGCTCCATTCTCTCAGGTTCCATTCTCTCTGGTTCCATTCTCTCTGGCTCCATTCTCTCTGGTTCCATTCTCACTGGCTCCATTCTCTCTGGCTCCATTCTCTCAGGCTCCATTCTCTCAGGTTCCATTCTCTCTGGTTCCATTCTCTCAGGCTCCATTCTCTCAGGCTCCATTCTCTCAATATTTCTATTGTTCTAAGGGTGAGCTTGTGTTAAATCATGTTGTCAGCACTGTTGAGAGTTTTTTTCCAGTCTTTGCCTTGACTGGAAAGAAACTGGCTCCTAACACACACACACACACACACACACACACACACACACACACACACACACACACACACACACACACACACACACACACACACACACACACACACACACACCGTCCTTCAGTGTTTTGGACAACAAGATTTCCAGGGCTGGTAGTACAGTGCCGTAGAAACAGTTTTCCTCCACTTGCAATATGTCCAATGCCACAGTGAGTAGCTTCATGACTGTGCAGTATTTGCAATGCCACAGTGAGTAGCTTCATGACTGTGCAATATGTCCAATGCCACAGTGAGTAGCTTCATGACTGTGCAATATGTCCAATGCCACAGTGAGTAGCTTCATGACTGTGCAATATGTCCAATGCCACAGTGAGTAGCTTCATGACTGTGCAATATGTCCAATGCCACAGTGAGTAGCTTCATGACTGTGCAATATGTCCAATGCCACAGTGAGTAGCTTCATGACTGTGCAATATGTCCAATGCCACAGTGAGTAGCTTCATGACTGTGCAATATGTCCAATGCCACAGTGAGTAGCTTCATGACTGTGCAATATGTCCAATGCCACAGTGAGTAGCTTCATGACTGTGCAATATGTCCAATGCCACAGTGAGTAGCTTCATGACTGTGCAATATGTCCAATGCCACAGTGAGTAGCTTCATGACTGTGCAATATGTCCAATGCCACAGTGAGTAGCTTCATGACTGTGCAATATGTCCAATGCCACAGTGAGTAGCTTCATGACTGTGCAATATGTCCAATGCCACAGTGAGTAGCTTCATGACTGTGCAATATGTCCAATGCCACAGTGAGTAGCTTCATGACTGTGCAATATGTCCAATGCCACAGTGAGTAGCTTCATGACTGTGCAATATGTCCAATGCCACAGTGAGTAGCTTCATGACTGTGCAATATGTCCAATGCCACAGTGAGTAGCTTCATGACTGTGCAATATGTCCAATGCCACAGTGAGTAGCTTCATGACTGTGCAATATGTCCAATGCCACAGTGAGTAGCTTCATGACTGTGCAATATGTCCAATGCCACAGTGAGTAGCTTCATGACTGTGCAATATGTCCAATGCCACAGTGAGTAGCTTCATGACTGTGCAATATGTCCAATGCCACAGTGAGTAGCTTCATGACTGTGCAATATATCCAATGCCACAGTGAGTAGCTTCATGACTGTGCGATATTCCCTCAGGAATTGATAGGCCTACCCCCCCCCCCCACACACACACTGGTAGTGTGAAAACTGAGATTTAGACGCTTCTGGCATTTCTCATCTTTCTCACTTCAACAGTTAGTAGTACGTGCATGCGTACATAAACAGGACGTTCGTGCTCAAACTCAGGATGAAACCAATTAGAATCTGGGGTGGGGAGCTCTTTTAAATATTGTGGCAACAGAGAGGGAATAATAAATTATCACAAGTATTTATTTAGATCAATCAATCAAATGTATTCATAAAGCCCTTCTTACATCAGCTGATATCTCAAAGTGCTGTACAGAAACCCAGTCTAAAACCCCCAAACAGCAAGCAATGCAGGTGTAGAAGCACGGTGGCTAGGAAAAACTCCCTAGAAAGGCCAGAACCTAGGAAGAAACCTAGACAGAAACCAGGCTATTAGGGGTGGCCAGTCCTCTTCTGGCTGTGCCGGGTGGAGATTATAACAGAACATGGCCAAGATGTTCAAATGTTCATAGATGACCAGCAGGGTCAAATAACAATAATCACAGTAGTTGTCGAGGGTGCAACAGGTCAGCAACTCAGAAGTAAATGTCAGTTGGCTTTTCATAGCCGATCATTCAAAGTATCCTGCTGTCTCTAGAGAGTTGAAAACAGCAGGTCTGGGATAGGTAGCAACAGAACAGGTCAGAGTTCCATAGCCGCAGGCAGAACAGTTGAAACTGGAGCAGCAGCAGGACCAGGTGGACTGGGGACAGCGAGGAGTCATCAGGCCAGGTAGTCCTGAGGCATCGTTCTAGGGCTAAGGTCCTCCGAGAGAGATGAAAAAGAGAGCGAGAATTAGAGAGAGCATACTTAAATTCATACAGGACACCGGATAAGATAGGAGAAATACTCCAGATAAAACAGACTAGGTCACTAAACATTTTAAGTTCTTTATTTATTCAGGAAAGACCCATTGAGACCAGGGTCTCATTCCCATGGCTTGTGTTAACATAGTCAAGAACTGGCAGGAATATTGACTGTTCTATCTGCTTCCCGCTGTTAAGGGAGTGCCAAAATCTGTTTCTAAAAAAAAGAAGCCCACTTTAAAATCATAGCTTTTTAACTAGCTCAATCAGTTACGTTTAAAAAAAAAAAAAACGTTAAATCCTCATCAATCCAAAAGCCCAGATACTTAGAGGTGGTGGGAGAACCATTCAACGAATAAATATGTAGTCCATCCGAAACATTTTTTGCGAGACTCAGAGAACAACATATATTTCGTTTTGCCCACATTACGAATGTTTTAAACCAACCAGTACCCAATTGTCATAGATACTTTAATAGAAAATTACTCCAGTAAAATACTACTTGAGTAAAAGTCGAAAGTATAAATAATTTCAAATTCCTTTTAAACAAACCAGATGGTACAATTTCCTTGTTTTTATTTATTTACGGAGAGCCAGGGGGACACTCCAACACTCAGACATAATTTACAAACAAAGCAATTTATGTTTAGTGAGTCTGCCAGATCAGACGCAGTAGGGATGACCAGGGATGTTCTCTGTTTAGTGAGTCCACCAGATCAGAGGCAGTAGGGATGACCAGGGATGTTCTCTGCTTAGTGAGTCCACCAGATCAGAGGCAGTAGGGATGGCCAGGGATGTTCTCTGTTTAGTGAGTCCACCAGATCAGAGGCAGTAGGAGGCAGTAGGGACGACCAGGGATGTTCTCTGTTTAGTGAGTCCACCAGATCAGAGGCAATAGGGACGACCAGGGATGTTCTCTGTTTAGTGAGTCCACCAGATCAGAGGCAGTAGGGATGACCAGGGATGTTCTCTGTTTAGTGAGTCCACCAGATCAGACGCAGTAGGGATGACCAGGGATGTTCTCTGTTTAGTGAGTCCTCCAGACCAGAGGCAGTAGGGATGACCAGGGATGTTCTCTGCTTAGTGAGTCCACCAGATCAGAGGCAGTAGGGATGGCCAGGGATGTTCTCTGTTTAGTGAGTCCACCAGATCAGAGGCAGTAGGGACGACCAGGGATGTTCTCTGTTTAGTGAGTCCTCCAGATCAGAGGCAGTAGAGATGACCAGGGATGTTCTCTGTTTAGTGAGTCCTCCAGATCAGAGGCAGTAGGGATGACCAGGGATGTTCTCTGTTTAGTGAGTCCACCAGATCAGAGGCAGTAGGAGGCAGTAGGGACGACCAGGGATGTTCTCTGTTTAGTGAGTCCACCAGATCAGAGGCAATAGGGACGACCAGGGATGTTCTCTGTTTAGTGAGTCCTCCAGATCAGAGGCAGTAGGGATGACCAGGGATGTTCTCTGTTTAGTGAGTCCTCCAGATCAGACGCAGTAGGGATGACCAGGGATGTTCTCTGTTTAGTGAGTCCTCCAGATCAGAGGCAGTAGGGATGACCAGGGATGTTCTCTGCTTAGTGAGTCCACCAGATCAGAGGCAGTAGGGATGGCCAGGGATGTTCTCTGTTTAGTGAGTCCACCAGATCAGAGGCAGTAGGGACGACCAGGGATGTTCTCTGTTTAGTGAGTCCTCCAGATCAGAGGCAGTAGAGATGACCAGGGATGTTCTCTGTTTAGTGAGTCCTCCAGATCAGAGGCAGTAGGGATGACCAGGGATGTTCTCTGTTTAGTGAGTCCACCAGATCAGAGGCAGTAGGAGGCAGTAGGGACGACCAGGGATGTTCTCTGTTTAGTGAGTCCACCAGATCAGAGGCAATAGGGACGACCAGGGATGTTCTCTGTTTAGTGAGTCCTCCAGATCAGAGGCAGTAGGGATGACCAGGGATGTTCTCTGTTTAGTGAGTCCTCCAGATCAGACGCAGTAGGGATGACCAGGGATGTTCTCTGTTTAGTGAGTCCTCCAGATCAGAGGCAGTAGGGATGACCAGGGATGTTCTCTGTTTAGTGAGTCCTCCAGATCAGACGCAGTAGGGATGACCAGGGATGTTCTCTGCTTAGTGAGTCCACCAGATCAGAGGCAGTAGGGATGGCCAGGGATGTTCTCTGTTTAGTGAGTCCACCAGATCAGAGGCAGTAGGGATGACCAGGGATGTTCTCTGTTTAGTGAGTCCTCCAGATCAGAGGCAGTAGGGATGACCAGGGATGTTCTCTGTTTAGTGAGTCCACCAGATCAGAGGCAGTAGGAGGCAGTAGGGACGACCAGGGATGTTCTCTGTTTAGTGAGTCCACCAGATCAGAGGCAGTAGGGACGACCAGGGATGTTCTCTGTTTAGTGAGTCCACCAGATCAGAGGCAGTAGGAGGCAGTAGGGACGACCAGGGATGTTCTCTGTTTAGTGAGTCCACCAGATCAGAGGCAATAGGGACGACCAGGGATGTTCTCTGTTTAGTGAGTCCTCCAGATCAGAGGCAGTAGGGATGACCAGGGATGTTCTCTGTTTAGTGAGTCCTCCAGATCAGACGCAGTAGGGATGACCAGGGATGTTCTCTGTTTAGTGAGTCCTCCAGATCAGAGGCAGTAGGGATGACCAGGGATGTTCTCTGCTTAGTGAGTCCACCAGATCAGAGGCAGTAGGGATGGCCAGGGATGTTCTCTGTTTAGTGAGTCCACCAGATCAGAGGCAGTAGGGACGACCAGGGATGTTCTCTGTTTAGTGAGTCCTCCAGATCAGAGGCAGTAGAGATGACCAGGGATGTTCTCTGTTTAGTGAGTCCTCCAGATCAGAGGCAGTAGGGATGACCAGGGATGTTCTCTGTTTAGTGAGTCCACCAGATCAGAGGCAGTAGGAGGCAGTAGGGACGACCAGGGATGTTCTCTGTTTAGTGAGTCCACCAGATCAGAGGCAATAGGGACGACCAGGGATGTTCTCTGTTTAGTGAGTCCTCCAGATCAGAGGCAGTAGGGATGACCAGGGATGTTCTCTGTTTAGTGAGTCCTCCAGATCAGACGCAGTAGGGATGACCAGGGATGTTCTCTGTTTAGTGAGTCCTCCAGATCAGAGGCAGTAGGGATGACCAGGGATGTTCTCTGTTTAGTGAGTCCTCCAGATCAGACGCAGTAGGGATGACCAGGGATGTTCTCTGCTTAGTGAGTCCACCAGATCAGAGGCAGTAGGGATGGCCAGGGATGTTCTCTGTTTAGTGAGTCCACCAGATCAGAGGCAGTAGGGATGACCAGGGATGTTCTCTGTTTAGTGAGTCCTCCAGATCAGAGGCAGTAGGGATGACCAGGGATGTTCTCTGTTTAGTGAGTCCACCAGATCAGAGGCAGTAGGAGGCAGTAGGGACGACCAGGGATGTTCTCTGTTTAGTGAGTCCACCAGATCAGAGGCAGTAGGGACGACCAGGGATGTTCTCTGTTTAGTGAGTCCTCCAGATCAGAGGCAGTAGAGATGACCAGGGATGTTCTCTGTTTAGTGAGTCCTCCAGATCAGAGGCAGTAGGGACGACCAGGGATGTTCTCTGTTTAGAGAGTCCTCCAGATCAGAGGCAGTAGGGATGACCAGGGATGTTATCTGTTTAGTGAGTCCTCCAGATCAGAGGCAGTAGGGATGACCAGGGATGTTCTCTGTTTAGTGAGTCCTCCAGATCAGACCCAGTAGGGATGACCAGGGATGTTCTCTGTTTAGTGAGTCCACCAGACCAGAGGCAGTAGGGATGACCATGGATGTTCTCTGTTTAGTGAGTCCTCCAGATCAGAGGCAGTAGGGATGACCAGGGATGTTCTCTGTTTAGAGAGTCCTCCAGATCAGAGGCAGTAGGGATGACCAGGGATGTTCTCTGTTTAGTGAGTCCTCCAGATCAGACGCAGTAGGGATGACCAGGGATGTTCTCTGCTTAGTGAGTCCACCAGATCAGAGGCAGTAGGGATGGCCAGGGATGTTCTCTGTTTAGTGAGTCCACCAGATCAGAGGCAGTAGGGATGACCAGGGATGTTCTCTGTTTAGTGAGTCCTCCAGATCAGACGCAGTAGGGATGACCAGGGATGTTCTCTGTTTAGTGAGTCCACCAGATCAGAGGCAGTAGGAGGCAGTAGGGACGACCAGGGATGTTCTCTGTTTAGTGAGCCCACCAGATCAGAGGCAGTAGGGATGACCAGGGATGTTCTCTGTTTAGTGAGTCCACCAGATCAGAGGCAGTAGGGACGACCAGGGATGTTCTCTGTTTAGTGAGTCCACCAGATCAGAGGCAGTAGGGACGACCAGGGATGTTCTCTGTTTAGTGAGTCCACCAGATCAGAGGCAGTAGGGACGACCAGGGATGTTCTCTGTTTAGAGAGTCCTCCAGATCAGAGGCAGTAGGGACGACCAGGGATGTTCTCTGTTTAGAGAGTCCTCCAGATCAGAGGCAGTAGGGACGACCAGGGATGTTCTCTGTTTAGTGAGTCCACCAGATCAGAGGCAGTAGGGACGACCAGGGATGTTCTCTGTTTAGTGAGTCCACCAGATCAGAGGCAGTAGGGACGACCAGGGATGTTCTCTGTTTAGTGAGTCCACCAGATCAGAGGCAGTAGGGACGACCAGGGATGTTCTCTGTTTAGTGAGTCCACCAGATCAGAGGCAGTAGGGATGACCAGGGATGTTCTCTGTTTAGTGAGTCCACCAGATCAGAGGCAGTAGGGACGACCAGGGATGTTCTCTGTTTAGTGAGTCCACCAGATCAGAGGCAGTAGGGACGACCAGGGATGTTCTCTGTTTAGTGAGTCCACCAGATCAGAGGCAGTAGGGACGACCAGGGATGTTCTCTGTTTAGTGAGTCCACCAGATCAGAGGCAGTAGGGACGACCAGGGATGTTCTCTGTTTAGTGAGTCCACCAGATCAGAGGCAGTAGGGTTGACCAGGGATGTTCTCTGTTTAGTGAGTCCACCAGATCAGAGGCAGTAGGGACGACCAGGGATGTTCTCTGTTTAATGAGTCCACCAGATCAGAGGCAGTAGGGACGACCAGGGATGTTCTCTGTTTAGTGAGTCCACCAGATCAGAGGCAGTAGGGACGACCAGGGATGTTCTCTGTTTAGAGAGTCCTCCAGATCAGAGGCAGTAGGGACGACCAGGGATGTTCTCTGTTTAGAGAGTCCTCCAGATCAGAGGCAGTAGGGACGACCAGGGATGTTCTCTGTTTAGTGAGTCCACCAGATCAGAGGCAGTAGGGACGACCAGGGATGTTCTCTGTTTAGTGAGTCCACCAGATCAGAGGCAGTAGGGACGACCAGGGATGTTCTCTGTTTAGTGAGTCCACCAGATCAGAGGCAGTAGGGATGACCAGGGATGTTCTCTGTTTAGTGAGTCCACCAGATCAGAGGCAGTAGGGACGACCAGGGATGTTCTCTGTTTAGTGAGTCCACCAGATCAGAGGCAGTAGGGACGACCAGGGATGTTCTCTGTTTAGTGAGTCCACCAGATCAGAGGCAGTAGGGACGACCAGGGATGTTCTCTGTTTAGTGAGTCCACCAGATCAGAGGCAGTAGGGACGACCAGGGATGTTCTCTGTTTAGTGAGTCCACCAGATCAGAGGCAGTAGGGATGACCAGGGATGTTCTCTGTTTAGTGAGTCCTCCAGATCAGAGGCAGTAGGGACGACCAGGGATGTTCTCTGTTTAGTGAGTCCTCCAGATCAGAGGCAGTAGGGATGACCAGGGATGTTCTCTGTTTAGTGAGTCCTCCAGATCAGAGGCAGTAGGGATGACCAGGGATGTTCTCTGTTTAGTGAGTCCTCCAGACCAGAGGCAGTAGGGATGACCAGGGATAAAAATGTTCTCTGTTTAGTGAGTCCACCAGATCAGAGGCAGTAGGGATGACCAGGGATGTTCTCTGTTTAGTGAGTCCTCCAGATCAGAGGCAGTAGGGACGACCAGGGATGTTCTCTGTTTAGTGAGCCCACCAGATCAGAGGCAGTAGGGATGACCAGGGATGTTCTCTGTTTAGTGAGCCCACCAGATCAGAGGCAGTAGGGACGACCAGGGATGTTCTCTGTTTAGTGAGTCCTCCAGATCAGAGGCAGTAGGGATGTTCTCTTGATAAGTGTGTGAATCGAACCATTTTCCTGTCCTGCTAACTGTTCAAAATGTAACATGTAGTTTTGGGTATCAGGGAAAATGTATGGACTAAAACGTATGTAATTTTCTTTAGGAATGTAGTGAAGTAAAAGTTGTCAAAACTATAAATAGTAAAGTACACATACCCCAAAAAACTACATAAGTGGTACTTTTAAAGTATTTTTACTTAAGTAATTTACACCACTGAAACCAAACAGGGCTTTTTGTAAGGCAACAAAGTACGATTTCAGCTCTAACACCTGGTCTACATTTGGGTCAATGACATACATACTAGTATTGTCTGCATACACATGAATATCACATGTTTTAACGGATAGACCAATATTATTTATATAAATAGTAAAGAGAACAGGTCCCAGTACAGACCCCTGCGGTACACATTTTGTAATACCCAGGAAACTAGACTGAACACCATCAGAAATCACACATTGAGTCCTGTCTGACAGATAATTCTCAAACCATTTGCAAGAAACCTGATCCAGGCCTATTTTAGTCAACCTTTGAATGAAAGTGTGGATATTGTTATGGTCAATTGTATCAAAGGCTTTGGCCAGGTGCACCAAGAGACAGGATTTCTGTTGGAACAGTAGCCCATCTGGTCTACTTCTATCTGCCTCGCTTGATGACTACAAGTCTTCATGTCATCCCCCTTAGTGACCGTCTGCCCTTGTTGCCCTTTGTTGTTGATTTCAAATCGGTAAAAACAGCCAGCTTTCTAGCAATGTTGGCCAGTGACTAAAAATCTCAATGTAATTAATTTTACATTCAAGCTGTAACACAAAAAAAATAAAAATTTGGGGGAAAAAAAATCAGGGGGTGTGAATACTTTCTGAAGGCAGAACCACAGTTATCAGTACCTGTCTGTCTGTCTGTCTGTCTGTCTGTCTGTCTGTCTGTCTGTCTGTCTGTCTGTCTGTCTGTCTGTCTGTCTGTCTGTCTGTCCGTCCAATTAAACCCCCATAACCGACTCATCCTTGTTCTGACGGACATTCTGTCGTGGTTTCTACCCGCCTTAAGCCAGCACCTAAGGTTTCTTATTATTACTATCATTCATGGTTCTTTGATTCTCTTCCACCCAACCTTATTTTTAACTCATGTCTATGTACATAGTTTCATCTGGCAGACTACTAACAGTTATTTTCTCCTTAATAGCACTTTTATGTGGTTAAAAACAATAGAAATGTTTCAGAAGTTCAACTCTAGCGCACTCTAGTGGCCAACAAAAGAAACTACAACGTCCTCACTGTATAACAAGAAGCTGTATTGGAATGGAGTTTAAACAAATTCAGAGATCGATCAGGTAAAGATGTATGTTCCTGTGAGGGTACTTGTAGTGTAGAATTGGTACATGGCACATGTAGCAAAACACAGAGATGATGTAGGCTAACAAATAACACAATTTGACAGTTGACAGGCAACACAAGAGCCAGGAGGACACACAGTATAAAGTTCTTAATCAATCAATCATCCAATAGCTATTTAAATATATATCTATATATTTTTTTAAATCACCTTTATTTAACCAGGTAAGCTAGTTCGATATAGCGAGATACAGCTAGATAGTCAGATGTAGTCATACATTACCTTGTTTAGCCAGAAGAGGATTGGCTTCCTCTGTGAGCCTGGTTCCTCTTAAGGTTTCTTCAGTTTTTTTCCTGGACCTCTGTGGTTCTTGCTTGCTCTCTAGACGGGGGTTGGGTTACTTTAAAACACGGAGACAACAATCCCGGAAATGATCAAAGATAAACACACAACAAACAAATGGTTAATTAACCTACATCTTAGATTTCAAGTATCTTACCTGCCTTGATGTGTATCTGATGGGCGACACCGAGGTCCTTACAATGTGGATAACAAATCATTTTGGGGGAAACTCAGTTGAGGTCTCAACTTACTGTTGAGAGTTAGAATAGTAGAACACACAAGGTGCAACATCATAACCAAGAAACCTGGTTATGCATCAGCAGTTTTCCTCTTGTTAGTCTATATGTCCTTCACTGACAGTCACTCGATTCGCCCATGTCAGTTAACATGTTTTAAAGATTGGTCAATTTAATCTAGTTTGTCTAGCCAGCTGTCTAAATGTGCAGTAATCACGCACCCAAGGGCCCTCCCTACACATTGATTTGTTAGTCACTTTCACTCAGATATCATATTATAGAGATTCTCAGGTCCTTTTTTTAAATACTTTTTTTAGCCAGTAGTTCTGAAAGTTGTACTCAGGGGCCAAAAGTGGTCCCTGAAAATGGTGCACTACATCACAATATGTGCAGATATGTGCACCACGTTATTGCTTTCTTTCTCGCTCTGCTGCGCGTGCATTGCTAGCTGTCACTCAAATGAGGGTCTAAAGCAGGGGTGTCAAACTCATTTCGCATCGTGGGCCACATACGGCCTAGGGAGATGTCAAGTGGGCCGGACCATTAAAATTATACCATACTCTGCTATAAATAACCAAAATATCATGTCTTTCCTTTGTTTTGGTGTAAAGAAGCACAAGAACATTAGGAAAATATTGAAATTTAATGAACTATCCTTTTACAAAACATTTCATGAAACACCTCATATTTCCTTAGACAAATGTGCAATTTACTTTTATCATTCACAAATATGCATTGCAACTGATCCCACTGATTGTACAAAGGCACAAAACTTTAATTGGTACTGAAAAATATAGTAATGCACTTTAAGATTAAATGAGACTTTTAAAGAAAGGAATTTTTAAACCACTTACACATACGCATATAAAATCTAAATGTAATCCCTGCGTACACCTTACAAACTAAGGAGAGTGATTTTAAATGTGTAATGAAGAAAGTGTTCGCCTGTCCTGTAAATCTGTAAACTTCATACATGAAACATACATACACATACAATACATACTGAACATTTATGGAGTTGTATGAACAGTAGAATTCCATCACACAACTTTTGTTTTGAAGCTGCTGACTAACATTAAAGTGCACATTTTTTAAATCACCACAGTAAGGATTCATCTTCACAGAGCTGTATTCTTTCAATGCAAACAGTATCTAAGGCAGCATTTTAAAGGTGTTAGTCTAGTCTGGACTTGTATTTGTACCTGAAACTTGGCATCTTTTGGCCTGTACAAGTGCATCAACACCAGGTGTCATGTCCTGACTAGCTGTCACTTTCAGAATGTCATTTAAGTGCTTGTTTGTGAGCCTTGAACGCATTTTTGTTTTATTGATATTCATCACTGAGAAAATTTGTTCACAAAGGTAGGTTGTCCCAAACATGCACAAAATTTTAGCAGCCAGGGCTGTTAATTTGGGGTACCCTGGTAGTAGATACTGATAAAATCTGTCCAGACCTACAGAGGCAAATTTGCCCTTCAAATCTGCCGAGTATTCCTCGTCAGGCTAATATTGGCAAAAGCTTGTCGCTTCTCGGGACATACAAGTTCAGCCGCCTTCATCATGCATCGTTTAACAAAGTCACCGTCGGAATACGGCTTCGGTGCTAATGCTATTTCGCTAGCAATTAGGTAGCTGGCTTTTACCGCTGCTTCACTGACTTCTCGGCTCTGGATGAAAGTTGACTGCTGTTTCCTCAGACCCGCCAGCAATTCGTTAATCTTATCTCTTCTCAGTTGTCCTTGCAAGCCGTCATATTTTTCGCTGTGATGAGTCTCGTAGTGGCGTCGAATATTATATTCCTTCAATACCGAAACTTGTTGCAAACACACCAAGCACAAAGGTTTTCCGTGCATCTCTGTAAATAAATAGGACGTGGTCCATTTTTCTTTGAAAATTCTACACTCCTTATCTACTTTTCTCCGTTTGGATAACGACATTTTGGCTAATGATATTAACAACGTCGTAACAAGCAGCAGATGGCGCATTGATACCGTCTGCTGTTTTCAGTCTGTCTCAGTGATGCGGCTTGTCTTCTACTCTGATGGAAAGAGTGCGCCCCTTAGCGGATAATCCATGAATTGCATCGAATTAAAAATATTAATTCCATGTCTTTTATGCATTTTTTCCACTTTCAAATTATCCTGCGGGCCTGATCGAACCTCCTTGGGGGCCGGTTCCGGCCCGCGGGCCGTATGTTTGACACCCCTGGTCTAAAGGGTCTAAAGCTTGTGTATGAACGACACACTGACACACACAGTCCAAAGCGGGAGGTTTCAAAAACACTTTAGATGTCGCCAAAGTTCCAGAGCAAAATGGGTAGAATTGGGAAGAAATTTGCTGTAAAATTGCAACAAACAAAAGTTCTGTAAAGCAAACTTATTTGTTTACCCTTTGTTAATAAAAATGTGTGTAAGCGGCCAATTGTATCGCTAATAGGCTATGTGTTTGTAGATCGACTGAGCTGAATGAAGCTACAGCAACCAATGAGATATAGGCTGGGGTCATTTTAGCTTTGTTTTTGCTGTTCTCCATATAGCATTTTAGAGAAATACATGAAATGATCTTCAACTTTCTGGATCTCACTAAAACTGATGGGGACAGTCAGTTTTGTACACTGCTGCTGATATCTATGCATAGTCACTTCACCCCTGCCTACTTGTACAAATTACCTCGACTTTACCTGTACCCCCGCACATTGACCCGGTACCCCCCTGTATATAGCCTCGTTATTGATATTTTGTGTTACTTTTTATTATTATTATTTTGTTGGTAAATATTGTTTAACCTCTTATTGAACTGCACTGTTGGTTAAGGGCTCATAAGTAAAAGCTTTTCACGGTAAACTCAATTGTTTTATTCTGCGCATGTCACAAACAAAGTTTGATTTGAGTAGCAGTATGTGGACAACAGTGCCCTCTGGCGTCCTTCTCCCCCCCCCTTTAATATTTAGATGCACTATTGTAAAGTGGCTGTTCCACTGGATGTCATAAGGTGAATGCACCAATTTGTAAGTCGCTCTGGATAAGAGCGTCTGCTAAATGACTTAAATGTAAATGAGTAGCAGTATGTGGACAACAGTGCCCTCTGGCGTTTCTCCGGCGCATTTGGACGGTGACACAGCAAGCAGCAGCAAGGCGGCGGAGAAAGACACTGTCACTGTGCCAAACGGGATCCTTCATGAGGAAGAGGCCAGGGGACATCCAGCCCCGGCTTCTATTCTCCAGCCGATATTACATTGCGTGGTTCAAGCCAGTGTGAGCCCGTAAAGGGGGGGGACTGTGTTAATGTCCATAGGATGTCCCGTCATGAAGGTAAGAAGTTTATAATAATAAGAAAGACAAAGTGCTTGGACGAGAGAGACCGCAGCGAAACGATTGCTGGCTAACTAACGTTTACATGAAGATCTTCGTGTATTTGTGTAATGAACGCTGTATTAGAATGGCTGCCGCTATACATTTATCCACTTTATCTAGTTCCTGTGCTTTATTTGGTATATATTGTTATAGCTAAAACACTTAAACGTATCTTGGTAACTTTACTAACGTTAGTTGGGGCGCAATGGCACTGTTTCTATTTTCCAGACTTAATTAAACTCATTCGTACGGTAGTTAACCTAGTTGGACAGCATCTAGGTTGCTAAACTAGATAACTGGAGAGTTTTAGTTATCTTTTTATTTTATTTTTATAACCTGTCGTGAGTTAACTAGCGAGCTAGTTTTACTAGGTTTAAGGCAACAAAAGGAGGGGGGAAAACATCATTTTATACATGGGAAAATGTATTCATTATCGTGTCTTGTCAAAACATCACCTTTGGAAAAAAAGTGTCCTGGTTAGTTTTTATTCTTGTTTTCTTTGCGCTGTCATCAAAGTAGCCTTTTGGACGAGGCCTTTGCAACCGAGGCCTTCATCAGTAGCAAGTTAGCGCTGTAGATATTTAGCATGGGGTTGCTTTTATTTATTTTATTTTTTTAAATCCACCAAAACATACTTTTTAAAAATATTTTTTTAAAGGAGTTAACTAGTGAGACCCCGCTTCTGAACCGGCTAGTTGTACAAACTATAGGTAGTTAACTATGTTGACCAAGCTGTGTTGGAGTCGCTGTGCAGAGTTAGCTTTAGCTTAGCATTTTATTGTATAACAGCACGACCTGTTGTAGTCAATCGGCTGCAAACCCTCGGTGGTCCGCATAGATGGCTATCTAGATGGGTCAATCATTTACACGTTTTTATTTTAAATTCACGCCAGTCTTAAATAACAAAAGGGCCTTCAGTTCTGCACAGAGCCAGTCGTGCAATTGCCTGCCTTTAAAAAAAAAAAAAAAACTCTGTGAGATAGCTGTCCATGCTGGGTCTATGCATTAACACATATTTTAAATTCATGTCAAGTCTTTCATCGGCTTAAATAACACCGGCTATCAATTCTGCACCAGAGTTGCAGCTATATTGGCCAATGCAGTTCAGCATCTTCTTATTTTTATTGTTGATTTAGTCACATGGACACTGGAAATGTGAAACGGCTGTGTTTGTGTAGCTAATAGGCTAGTTGATGTTATGAGTGTTGTGCCAATATGTTGGTTGTGTATTATAGCTCGCTAAATGCTACAACGTGATGTCTTTTGTTGCTCTGACTTGTGTGTTGTGGGGTTATAGGACAGGGTATTGGTCAAAATGGTCCTGTGTTTTGGGGTTATAGGACAGGGTATTGGTCAAAATGGTCCTTCTGTGAATTGTCTTTCCCCAGGTGTGAGCTGCGATGCGTGTTTGAAGGGCAACTTCCGGGGGCGGCGGTACAAGTGTTTAATTTGCTACGACTACGACCTGTGTGCGTCGTGTTACGAGGGCGGAGCCACAACCACCAGACACACAACAGAACACGCCATGCAGTGCGTACTAACCAGGGTCGACTTCGGTGAGTACACACACCCCTGCATATACACCACAATCAGACACACTACAACTCACACCATGCAGTGCGTACTAACCAGGGTCGACTTCGGTGAGTACACACACCCCTGCATATACACCACAATCAGACACACTACAACTCACACCATGCAGTGCACACTAACCAGGGCCGACTTGAGTAAGTACATAGCTATTAACCAGACGGGAGACGCAAAAGACAAACACCACAACTAAACACCCTGAAAGCGCATTGTCTTTCTGTCCTTCCAGACCTGTATTATGGAGGAGAGGCCTTCCGTTGAGCAGTTCCTGCTTTTACTTGTCCTTACTGTCTAACCCTGTCCCCCCTCCCCCACTCCTGTCTGTTTTACTATAGACCTATACTATGGAGGAGAGGCCTTGTCAGTGGAGCAGCCACAGGCCTTTACCTGTCCCTACTGTGGCAGGATGGGCTACACGGAGACCTCTCTTCAGGAGCACGTTGCTGCAGAGCACACGGAGACCTCCTCAGAGGTGGTAAGTCTACCACTGCTTTTCTTGGACCCGGGCATGGAAACACAAGTCTTTAGGCCAAGCACCAGTGTAAATATCTGCAGTGGGAAAAGAGACCAGTGCTTCCTCTAGATTGTTTTCCAGACAGGAGGGAGGGGCAAAAACATGTCCCCAAATCAACATCCAGCAGCCATGTTCAGTAAAATGAACAGTGTGTTCAAATGCATTAGATGTGGAGCATGCTCAGATGGGCTTGTGTCCTCTCCTTCTCCTCTGCAGATCTGTCCCATATGTGCTTCGCTGCCCGGCGGGGACCCTAATCACGTGACGGACGACTTCGCTGCTCATCTCACACTTGAACACAGAGCCCCCAGAGACTTGATATCCTTTACCCCTCCGAACCTGGTTCCTCTTGGTGATTTTTTTTCTTTTTTTTTCTTCTGTGCTTTCGTTTCTGCTTTGGAATCTAGACCGTCTAATTGCAATGCACTCTGGTTTAAAAGGGGCGATTATAAAATAAAATGTGATTGATTGGTCTACAGTCCACTCAGGCTAACCCTAACTTAATATCCTTTTTTACAGGCAAACAGAATACTACTCTACTTTACTCTTACAATGTAATGCTCAAATTGTGGGGCTTTCCACTGAAAGTTCTACTATCTAACATGGAAAACCCCCACAACATGTCAGTGTAAAGCTCATCAAGAACCACAGGGCCATCCGCTGATCACCACTGGGTACTGCAACAAACTCTGTCTCTGTGTGTGTCTGTGTGTGTGTGTGTCTGATGTGTGTTGCAGTTTAGCCTCTTGTGAGTGTATTTCATGACGTGTCCATAATGTTCCTTGACGGTGTTGCTTCACGATGAGTCGAGCGGGGTGCGGCACGTGCGTAGGATGTTCCACCCGGGTCGGGGTCTAGGGGGGCCGAGGGCCCGTCGATCCAACATGCACTTCACCTCCTCAACCTCCGGGGGGAGCTCTACCACACAGACCTCTACACAGAGCTCCAACTACAACAGGGAGGCCATGGATCCTATAGCTGGTAGGACACACACACACAGAGCTCTGACTACATCAGAGAGAGAGAGAGACAGCAGATTTGTCAAAAGAGAACATGCACTGTGTAACACACCCACCCAAGGCCCTTGTAGACCAGTCTAGACTGTAACACACCCACCCACCCAAGGCCCTAGTAGACCAGTCTAGACGGTAACACACACACCCACCCAAGACCCTTGTAGACCAGTCTAGACTGTAACCCACCCAAGACCCTAGTAGACCAGTCTAGACGGTAACACACCCACCCACCCAAGGCCCTAGTAGACCAGTCTAGACTGTAACACACCCACCCACCCAAGGCCCTTGTAGACCAGTCTAGACTGTAACACACACACCCACCCAAGGCCCTTGTCGACCAGTCTAGACGGTAACACACCCTCCCAAGGCCCTAGTAGACCAGTCTAGACGGTAACACACCCACCCACCCACCCAAGACCCTTGTAGACCAGTCTAGACTGTAACACACCCACCCACCCAAGGCCCTAGTAGACCAGTCTAGACGGTAACACACCCACCCACCCAAGACCCTTGTAGACCAGTCTAGACGGTAACACACCCACCCACCCACCCAAGACCCTTGTAGACCAGTCTAGACTGTAACACACCCACCCACCCAAGGCCCTTGTAGACCAGTCTAGACTGTAACACACCCACCCAAGGCCCTAGTAGACCAGTCTAGACCCTTGTAGACCAGTCTAGACGGTAACACACCCACCCACCCAAGACCCTTGTAGACCAGTCTAGACGGTAACACACCCACCCACCCACCCAAGACCCTTGTAGACCAGTCTAGACGGTAACACACCCACCCACCCAAGACCCTTGTAGACCAGTCTAGACGGTAACACACCCACCCAAGGCCCTAGTAGACCAGTCTAGACGGTAACACACCCACCCAAGGCCCTAGTAGACCAGTCTAGACGGTAACACACCCACCCACCCAAGACCCTTGTAGACCAGTCTAGACGGTAACACACCCACCCAAGGCCCTAGTAGACCAGTCTAGACGGTAACACACCCACCCACCCAAGACCCTTGTAGACCAGTCTAGACGGTAACACACCCACCCAAGGCCCTAGTAGACCAGTCTAGACGGTAACACACCCACCCACCCAAGACCCTTGTAGACCAGTCTAGACGGTAACACACCCACCCAAGGCCCTAGTAGACCAGTCTAGACGGTAACACACCCACCCAAGACCCTTGTAGACCAGTCTAGACTGTAACACACCCACCCACCCAAGACCCATGTAGACCAGTCTAGACTAACACACCCACCCACCCACCCACCCAAGACCCTTGTAGACCAGTCTAGACGGTAACACACCCACCCAAGGCCCTAGTAGACCAGTCTAGACGGTAACACACCCACCCAAGACCCTAGTAGACCAGTCTAGACGGTAACACACCCACCCAAGACCCTAGTAGACCAGTCTAGACGGTAACACACCCACCCAAGACCCTAGTAGACCAGTCTAGACGGTAACACACCCACCCACCCAAGACCCTTGTAGACCAGTCTAGACGGTAACACACCCACCCACCCAAGACCCTAGTAGACCAGTCTAGACGGTAACACACCCACCCAAGGCCCTTGTAGACCAGTCTAGACGGTAACACACACCCACCCAAGACCCTAGTAGACCAGTCTAGACGGTAACACACCCACCCAAGACCCTAGTAGACCAGTCTAGACGGTAACACACCCACCCAAGACCCTTGTAGACCAGTCTAGACGGTAACACACCCACCCAAGACCCTTGTAGACCAGTCTAGACGGTAACACACCCACCCAAGACCCTTGTAGACCAGTCTAGACGGTAACACACCCACCCAAGACCCTTGTAGACCAGTCTAGACGGTAACACACCCACCCAAGACCCTTGTAGACCAGTCTAGACGGTAACACACCCACCCACCCAAGACCCTTGTAGACCAGTCTAGACTGTAACACACCCACCCAAGACCCTAGTAGACCAGTCTAGACGGTAACACACCCACCCAAGACCCTTGTAGACCAGTCTAGACGGTAACACACCCACCCAAGACCCTAGTAGACCAGTCTAGACGGTAACACACCCACCCAAGGCCCTAGTAGACCAGTCTAGACGGTAACACACCCACCCAAGACCCTAGTAGACCAGTCTAGACGGTAACCCACCCACCCACCCACCCAAGGCCCTAGTAGACCAGTCTAGACGGTAACACACCCACCCAAGACCCTAGTAGACCAGTCTAGACGGTAACACAAGTTATCCTGATTGGTTCAATGCCTGATGTGTTTTTTAATTATTTTTAATGACTGAAAAATGTACATCCTGTTGTGTACATACAGGGCCTCTTTATGACGGCGCCTTCAGAATGTATTCACACCCCTTGACTGTTTCTACCTGTTGTGTTACAGCCTGAATTTAAAATGGATTAAATGGAGATTTTGTGTCACTAGTCAGGTTTCCAGCCAAACTTTTTATGCGTGTGAAGTACATGCCGGATAAAAGATGTCACGACAGGATGGAAACGGCTACACTGAACAAAAATATAAAACGCAATATTAAAAGTGTCGGTCCCATGTTCATTGAGTTGAAATAAAATATCCCATACGCACAAAAACAAATGTTTGCGTTCCTGTTAGTGAGCATTTCTCATTTGACAAGATAATCCATCCACCTGACAGGTGTGGCATATCAAGAAGCTGATTAAACAGCATGATCATTACACAGGTGCACCTTGTGCTGGGGACAATTAAAGGACACAAATATGCAGTTTTGTCATACAACACAATGTCACAGATGTCTGAAGTTTTGAGTGTACAATTGGCATGCTGACTGCAATAATGTCCACCAGAGCTGTTGCCAGATAATTGAATGTTAATTTCTCTACCATAAGCCACCTCCAATTGTGTTTGATAATTTGGTAGTACATCCAACCGGAAACCATGTGTAACCACTCCAGCCCAGGACCTCCACATCCGGCTTCGTCTGAGACCAAGCCACCCAGACAACTGATGAAACTGGGTTTGCACAATCGAAGAATTTCTGCACAAACTGTCAGAAACCATCTGCGTGCTCGTCGTCCTCACCAGGGTCTTGACCTGACTGCAGTTTGGGGTCGTAGCCGACTTCAGTGGGCAAATGCTCACGTTCGATGGCCACTAACCCGCCAGAGGTGGCCGTTCTCCCCTTCCACTGCTCACCGTTTCGATTGGCACGCTGAGGTAGTCTGCTCTTCATGGAAATGAATCCCGGTTTCAACGACCGGGCAGACAACGTGTATGGTGTTCTTGTGGGCGTGTGGGCGAGTGGTGAACAGAGTGCCCGTGGTGGGGTTATGGTATGGGCAGGCATAAAAGCTATGGACAACGAACACAATTGGATTGTATCAATTACAATTTGAATGCACAGAGATACCGTGAGGAGATCCTGAGGCCCATTGTCGTGCCATTCATCCACCACCATCACCTCGTGTTTCAGCATGATAATGAATGGTCCCATGTCGCAAGGGTCTATACACACTTCCTGAAAGCTGAACATGTCCCAGTTCTTCAATGGCCTGCATACTCACCACTCCTAGAGCATGTTTGGGATGCTCTGGATCAACGTTTACGACAGCGTGTTCCAGTTCCCGCCAATATACAGCTACTAAGCACAGCCATCGAAGAGGAGTGGGACAACATTCCACAGGCCACAATCAACAGCCTGATCAACTGTGTGAAGGAGATGTGTCACGCTGCATAAGGCTAATGGTGGTCACACCAGATACTGACTGGTTTTCTGATCCACACCCCTACATTATTATTATTATTACTATTAAACCAGCATTTCTGTACTAGTGAACTGTAACTCAATTAAAATCTTTGAAATGGTTGAATGTTTTTTTTTTAAACGGACTTGCTGATTCACATGAAATCTGTCGCCATTTGGATTGAAACCTAGCTACGGACCATTACCCCATAATGGCAGTAGCAGTGTTTTTAAAAAATGTTTACAAATTGATTTTAAATTTTAAAAACTGAAATGTCTTCTAAGTACTTAACCCCTTTGCCTAAATGCCTAAAAACTGAACCAAAAAAAATAGAAACGCGACATGAAACCATTTTACTGCGTTACACTTCATAGAAGGAAATCAGTCAATTGAACTAAATTCATAAGCCTTAATCTATTGATTTCACATGACTGGACAGGGGCGTAGCCATGGGTGGGCATAGGCCCACCCATTTGGAGTCCAGGTCCAGCCGATCAGAATGAGCTTTTCCCCACAAAATGGCGATATTACAGACAGAAATACTTCTTATAGTTACCACCCTCAGACGATCCCGCAGATGAAGAACCTGGATGTGGAGGTCCTGGGCTGATGTGGTTGTGAGGCTGGTTGGATGTACTGCCAAATTCTCTAAAATGACGTTGGAGGCGGCTTCTGGTAGGGAAACAAACATTCTCTGGCAACAGTTCTGTTGGACATTCCTGCAGTCAGCATGCCAATTGCACACTCCCTTAAAACTTGACTTCTGTGGCGGCGTGGGACAAAACTGCACATTTTAGTGGCCTTTTGTTGTTGCCAGCACAAAGTGCACCTGTGTAATTACCATGCTGTTTAATCAGCTTCTTGATATGCCACACCTGTGAAGTGGATGGATTATCTTGGCAAAGAAGAAATGCTCACAAACAGGGATGTGAAGAAAGTTGTGTACAAATATTTGAAAAATATTTTATTAAAAGCCCATGTAAAATGGGGCCAACACTATATGTGTACTTACTCAACGTTTTATATTTTTGATCAGTGTAAGTTAAGGAGTAAAAAATTTGCTTCACAAGTTGCATGGACTGACTGTGTAACATGGTTTTTAAATGACTACCCCACACACACAATTATCTCTTAGGATCCCTCAGTCGAGCAGTGAATTGAAGTACAAAGACCAGGGATGTTTTCCAATTCTTCACAAAGAAGGGAACCTATAGGTAGATGGATAAAATAAGCAGACATTGAATATCCCATTAAAGCACGGTGTAGTTATTAATTACACTTTGAATGGAGTATCAATACACACAGTCACTACAAAGATACAGGCGTCCTTCCTAACTTAGTTGCCGGAGAGGAAGGAAACTGTTCAGGGATTTCACCATGAGGCCAATGGTGACTTTAAAACAGTAACAGAGTTTTAACCTGTTACTCCTACCCCCTACTTTTTCGAACATTCTGTTAAAAATCGCCCTGCTACTCATGCCAGGAATATAGTATATGCATATGATTAGTATGTGTGGATAGAAAACACTCAGACGTTTATAAAACTGGTTAAATCACGGCTGTGACTATAACAGAACGTGGGTTTCATCGAAAAACGCAGGAAAATCTGATCACTGAAAATGCAAAAATATATCCATGCGCCACTAGAACCCATTGTTGAACGTGAACCACATTAAATGGGGCCGAGGTTGCAATACCTACAGCTTCCACACGATGTCAACAGTCTTGTCATTTGCCTACGATTTGTTTCTTGGTCAAACGGACACGATGCAGCGCATTTCTTCCGGTCTCTGACCGGATATTTTAGTTGAGATTTACCCGGACATTATTTCCAGACGTACAGCTATATAATATACATCGCCTCGTGATCAATTTGATCGATTATTAACGTTTACTAATACCTAAAGTTGAATTACAAAAGTATTTCGAAGTGTTTTGTGAAAGTTTATTGACTTTTAATTTTAAAAAATGACGTTACGTTATAAAACGCTATTTTTTTCCTTGATCACACAGTCTTCATAGATCGATATCTAGGCTATATAATAGTGATGTTTATGGGACATCTAGGAGTGCCAACAAAGAAGATGGTCAAAGGTAATGAATGTTTTATATTTTATTTGTGCGTTTTGTGTAGCGCCGACTATGCTAATTATTTTGTTTACGTCCCCTGCGGGTCTTTTGGGGTGTTACATGCTATCAGATAATAGCTTCTCATGCTTTCGCTGAAAAGCATTTTAAAAATCTGACTTGTTGCCTGGATTCACAACGAGTGTAGCTTTAATTCAGTACCCTGCATGTGTATTTTAATGAATGTTTGAGTTTTAACGAGTGCTATTAGCATTTAGCGTAGTGCATTTGCATTTCCAGATGTCTAGATGGGACGCCTGCGTGTCGGGTAGGAGTAAGAGGTTAATGGCTGTGATAGGAGAGAACTGAGGATGGATCAACAACATTGTAGTTACTCCACAATACTAACCTAAATGACAGCGTGAAAAGAAGGAAGCCTGTTTGCATTAAGGCACAAATGTAAAACTGCAAAGAAATTAATTATGTCCTGAATACAAAGCATTACGTTTGGGGCAACACACATCACTGAGTACCACTCTTCATATTATCAAGGATGGTGATGGCTGCATCATGTTATGGGTATGCTTGTCATCGGCTAGGACTAGGGAGTTTTTGGAGATAAAAAAATAAACGGAGAGTACCACCTTGCCCGAGAGAGATTTACATGGTTATCAAAATGTCACGCCAGGGTACGGTGTATATACACGAGAAACAGCCCTTTTTAAGTGTCTCTAAAATCAGCTATGGGGAAAAATGAATGGTGGAAAAACAATTGGAACCATTTTCCTGTTTGACTGCTAGGTTTTATGGGTATTATGACACCTGCACTGTGGGTTTCAATAGAGCTAAGCACAGGCTAAATCCTAGAGGAGAAAATGGTTCAGTCTGCTTTCCACCAGACACTGGGAGACAAATTCACTCTTCAGCGGGACAATAGCCTAAAACACAAGGCCAAATATACATGAGTTGGTTACCAAGACGACATGGAATGTTCCTGAGTGGCCTAGTTACAGGTAATCCCACTTTGTAACACAGCAACAACAACAGAAGGGACAAAGTCCAGGGGTGTGAATATTTTTCTGAAGGCAGTGTAGATGCATCACTTAACTTCATTCTTCTAGTCCTGTTGATAGTACCATTTTATACATGCTGTGTACGTTACAAATAAACATGCATTTGATATGATTGACTCCTGTTCGGAAACACCATATCTCACACTCTCACGGTCTGGTTAGGGCTGAATTAATTTTGTGCCTCCCCCCCACAACTCAATCTCTCTCCCCACACAGAGCTTCTCTCCCAGTTGTCGGGGGTGCGTAGGTCGGCGGGCGGCCAGCTGAGTTCAGGTCCTTCAGCCTCCCAGCTACAGCAGCTCCAGGTAGGTAGTCCAGAGGTTAGAGGAGAGAGCCGGAGGTTAGAGGCGAGAGCCGGAGGTTAGAGGAGAGAGCCGGCAACCAGAGGTTAGAGGAGAGAGCCGGAGGTTAGAGGAGAGAGCCGGAGGTTAGAGGAGAGAGCCGGAGGTTAGAGGAGAGAGCCGGAGGTTAGAGGAGAGAGCCGGAGGTTAGAGGAGAGAGCCGGAGGTTAGAGGAGAGCCGGTTTGAATCCCGTTCCCCCTCCTTTAGCTGGTGTCAGTATCCTAGAATCTGTAATGCAAGTATGCCCTTAAAGCAAAGTACTGAACTCATATCTTACTTCTCCTGAACCCTCCTACTTCTCCTGAACCCTCCTACTTCTCCTGAACCCTCCTACTTCTCCTGAACCCTCCTACTTCTCCTGAACCCTCCTACTTCTCCTAAACCCTCCTACTTCTCCTGAACCCTCCTACTTCTCCTGAACCCTCCTACTTCTCCTGAACCCTCCTACTTCTCCTAAACCCTCCTACTTCTCCTGAACCCTTCTACTTATCTTCATGTTTCTTCTCCTCTTCTCTCCTGCTCCTCTTCCTCCTCTAGATGCAGCTCCAGTTGGAGCGGCAACAAACCCAGGCTGCCAGACAGCAGTTGGAGACGGCCCGGAGTGCCACGCAACGCAGCAGCCGTACCTCCACCAACGCAGGGCTGAATGCCAATCCAAGCCCAGGACATCACAACGCCAACCCCAGTTCCAACTCTACCAGCCCCAACCCGGGGCATCACGAGTTCACGACACACACACAGCAGAGCAACTCCCAGTTCCTCCTCAACAGGTTAACTACTGTGTGCTACACTTCGTTTTAACCTTCTTCTTTTTTTGTGTGTGTGTGTGTGGTTATTCTAGTTTAGGTAATATCTGTTGAACAAGAGACTTGTTCTGAGGCTGTCTGCTACATGTAGGAGAATGGATTGTATTTGTTATTATTTGTAATGGAGTGCCATCTCTTTCTAACTCCTCCAGACTGAGTGAGCCGAGGTTGACGGAGGCGGAGCGTCAGCTGAGTGAGGGCCAGTGGGCGGACCGCTCTCTCTTCGTCACGGAGCTCCTCCTCTCCACCCTGCTGGCCGATCCCGACCACAGCGAAGATGACGATCTCCATGACTACCACGACGCCGTGATCCGAGGTTCTGACGCGTTCAGTGATTTCGGCACCTTCGGAGACATGGGCTGCGTGGAGGTCATGACCTTGGACGTGGCGTTGGAGAACCTCAACCTCCGAGAACAAAAGGAGCAGCGACCCCCGCCTCTTTGATGACGTCACTACAACGTTTAAACCACCAACTGCCGTTACCGACCGTCGCTTGGCAACTGAAAGAAATAAGATTGCAGCTCTTTTCTTGGCTTCGGTTATTATTAATTTTGTTTTCTTTGGCTGGGTGACGTCAACTCACTTGTCACCCCTCCCTCCCTCGACCCCACCCCACGTAGTGTACATGAAAGTCGGAAGCAAGACGAGAGAATGTGAACGTGAGAGAGCGAGAGAATGAACTATATATAAATCTCTATATATATATATATATATAAATAAATCTATGAAAAGAAAGCCGATAATCAATTCCGCATGAAGCTGTGTGTTTGACCCTAACAGGTCAAGGTAGGATAGGTAGGTAGCCATTTTGATAATTTATTATCATAAACGAGTGCACAGACACACACACTGAGAGGAGGCGGCAGGCAGACAGGCTCTTCCCAGCAGGCTAAGCTGTTCTTTGTTTATGGTTAGGAATAATAAAACCGGGCTTGGCTGATTTTACCACAACAAACGTTGGTATGTTGAGATTCTTCACCCTTAACCGTCAGACGTCTTCCATTAGAACGGGGTTTTGGGTACCACGGAGATGAAACTAATCTCTTTTGGTCCTATGATAAGCGTTTGTGTCTGTGGGTACTTTCCTGTCCTGTCATCTATCTATATGGGTGTTCCAATTCTACACTAATTATTATTTTCCTTAAGACTGTTTTGATTCAATGGTTTTAATCCCATTTATTTAGCTCCTCCCCCCCATACCCAGGATGACATCACTTCATGGGGCCAATGTTGCCTTGCTTTGTGCCAACTGAACTGTGTCCCCTTTTGAATTTCACATGGAGAGAAGCTGTGTACAGTTTGCATATGCACTACATAAAGAGATCCTAGACATGGGAAAGCCAATGGACAATCACATGAAAACTAACCTGATTCTATTCTCTCTCCTGACAGTTTCCTTTGTTGTTTTGTTTGTTTTTTTGCTGGACTGATAGGCCTTTTCTCAATTGGATTTGCTCAACTCTTGCGTCCTCCCTCTTCCGTCATCCTCTGGCCTCCTTTTGAAAAAGGTCAAAGGTTATCGAGGAGAGGGGAAAGTGGATGAAAATGCGCCTGTATAAAATGACTCCTCCAATCACGCGTCATCAGGCAAACTACGTTTACAGGGCGGAATCCCAAAATAAAATGTATAAACTGATAACTAAGAAAGCTAGTGGTGCAAAACATTTTATAGATAAAAAAAAAAAAGGATAAGTAGAATATAGTTTTAAATGTTTGCATGCTTTTCTTCTTCGATGAAAACAGTAGCTGATTTGAAGGGGGGGGCTGATTTCAAAACTCTTCCACGAAGGACTCAGGGTAGGATACACATTTGCGTCCTTGCCAAAAAAGGAGCCTATTGAGGGGAGGACCGTCTTCCTGTTAACCAATTGACACTCTTCCACCACTTATCAGTTTCCCGGGTGACGGAGGAGAGAGATTGAAGGACATCCTTTTGCCTCCACTGCTACCTTAACAAATGCAATGTACTGTCTGATGATGACATGGTTTGGGTGTTTGGGAAAAGGTCAAAAGACAGGGTCAACTGTTCAACCTGGAGGAGAACAATAAAATTGTTTTGGATGTAAAAAATTAACCACACCGATCTTGCTGTGAATGTCTCAAGACTCAACTTAATGCGCCGACCTCCCTGTCACTGCTCTGATGACCTGTAGCTGGCTTACATTGTTGGAGGTGCAACAGGCAGACAGAGATGACCAGCGGGTAACCATCTATATAACTATAAACCTAACCCAGTAGGTTAACCATCTATAACCCTAACCCAGCAGGTAACCATCTATAAACCTAACCCAGCAGGTAACCATCTATAAACCTAACCCAGTAGGTAACCATCTATAACCCTAACCCAGTAGGTAACCATCTATAACCCTAACCCAGTAGGTAACCATCTATAACCCTAACCCAGCAGGTAACCATCTATAAACCTAACCCAGCAGGTAACCATCTATAAACCTAACCCAGTAGGTAACCATCTATCTATAACCCTAACCCAGTAGGTAACCATCTATCTATAAACCTAACCCAGTAGGTAACCATCTATTTATAACCCTAACCCAGCAGGTAACCATCTATCTATAAACCTAACCCAGTAGGTAACCATCTATTTATAACCCTAACCCAGTAGGTAACCATCTATTTATAACCCTAACCCAGTAGGTAACCATCTATCTATAACCCTAACCCAGCAGGTAACCAACCATCTTACTTTCAGCACTTGCACTGGGCCTCTATTAGGATTGAATCATTTCCAGGTATTTTACAAAATGATCAATCCCGAGAATAAATCACCTTTCTCCCGTGTAATCCGGTATTTCCCGCCAAAAACCAGAAGCGTAATTCAAAAGCATTATAAAGCATATAAATAGGACTATGTCTGGATGTGAAAAGAGATTTAATCGAACATTCATGTCTGATTAGCCACACATTAAATATATTTTATGACCCCTTACTTTAAAGACATTTAATGAGCCAAACCCCCCAAAATACAAACATATTGTGCGGTCATCCAATAGGATAGGCTATATGATATGGGGAGTAGCGGATGACTAAAGGATTACAAAATCAGTAAACGTGATGTGTTACCTTACCAGCAAAAATATTGTAATCAGATTAAAAACTAGATGATTATTTAGAGAATTACTTTTAAATTCAGAAAGGATGTTTGCGGGGAAAGAATTTGTTGACATTTCTCTGTTTTCTCAATGACATTCAAATAAGCATTGAAAAAAGGCGCAAATGTAAGTTTGTTCCACCTGAGAGAGTCTGACCACAAGTCAGAGACCACTATGATGTCAGAGACACTATGATGTCAGAGACCACTATGATGTCAGAGACCACTATGATGTCAGAGACCACTATGATTTATCTTGGCCAGGTCACAATTGTAAATGAGAACTTGTTCTCAACTTGCCTACCTGGTTAAATAAAGGTGAAATAAATAAAAATAAAAATGATGTCAGAGACCAACCACTATGATGTCAGAGACCACTATAATGTCAGAGACCACTATAATGTCAGAGACCACTATGATGTCAGAGACACTATGATGTCAGAGACCACTATGATGTCAGAGACCACTATGATGTCAGAGACCACTATAATGTCAGAGACCACTATAATGTCAGAGACCACTATAATGTCAGAGACCACTATGATGTCAGAGACCACTATGATGATACACCAACTGTGTTTGATGGATTGTGGGAAAAGAGCAGGAATAGTATTTTCTAGGCAACAGTCCAAGCTCTGTCTTCCAATGGTACAACTGCTGTCGGCATCCAAACATTCTCCAACTTGAATAAACGTTTGGAGGTAAGGTTGATGACATCAGTGGTGTAATCTACGGCGATACGGATATCACTTATTAATTCATATTTACATAGCACATTGATGTGAATCACACTGCTGCTCTCTCATGTAGCTGTTTGCTCCTTACGGATTGTGGTTGTTGTGGATGACTGTTCACAGATCTAAACGTGTATTTGAACCCAATAATGGTTGAATTCAAAAAGTTTAAGCTGCCCATCAATCTAATTCATGTTGATAAAATATCCATAAGCCTAATTGTTAATTTATTTATTTAACCTTTATTTAACTAGTGGACACATCCTCAAATTTGTACACTTTTGATATGACTTAAAGGGGCAATCTGTAGTTGCTACATCCATTTTTGGACTTATAAATTATATATTTATATCCATTGATTCTTGAGGAATATATAAATGCCTCATGAGTTTAGATCAACTAATGCTCTCCATGAGAACCCAAAATATCAGCTTGTTTTTCTCCAATGTTTAAACACTGTCAATGTAAACAAACACGGTATATCCTCATAACATGGTTACAACTATCATGTTGATATCATGGATGGTCAGTCCTGTATATCCTCATAACATGGTTACAACTATCATGTTGATATCATGGTGATCAGTCCTGTATATCCTCATAACATGGTTACAACTATCATGTTGATATCATGGATGGTCAGTCCTGTATATCCTCATAACATGGTTACAACTATCATGTTGATATCATGGATGGTCAGTCCTGTATATCCTCATAACATGGTTACAACTATCATGTTGATATCATGGTGATCAGTCCTGTATATCCTCATAACATGGTTACAACTATCATGTTGATATCATGGATGGTCAGTCCTGTATATCCTCATAACATGGTTACAACTATCATGTTGATATCATGGATGGTCAGTCCTGTATATCCTCATAACATGGTTACAACTATCATGTTGATATCATGGATGGTCAGTCCTGTATATCCTCATAACATGGTTACAACTATCATGTTGATATCATGGATGGTCAGTCCTGTATATCCTCATAACATGGTTACAACTATCATGTTGATATCATGGATGGTCAGTCCTGTATATCCTCATAACATGGTTACAACTATCATGTTGATATCATGGATGGTCAGTCCTGTATATCCTCATAACATGGTTACAACTATCATGTTGATATCATGGATGGTCAGTCCTGTATATCCTCATAACATGGTTACAACTATCATGTTGATATCATGGATGGTCAGTCCTGTATATCCTCATAACATGGTTACAACTATCATGTTGATATCATGGATGGTCAGTCCTGTATATCCTCATAACATGGTTACAACTATCATGTTGATATCATGGATGGTCAGTCCTGTATATCCTCATAACATGGTTACAACTATCATGTTGATATCATGGATGGTCAGTCCTGTATATCCTCATAACATGGTTACAACTATCATGTTGATATCATGGATGGTCAGTCCTGTATATCCTCATAACATGGTTACAACTATCATGTTGATATCATGGATGGTCAGTCCTGTATATCCTCATAACATGGTTACAACTATCATGTTTATATCATGGATGGTCAGTCCTGTATATCCTCATAACATGGTTACAACTATCATGTTGATATCATGGATGGTCAGTCCTGTATATCCTCATAACATGGTTACAACTATCATGTTGATATCATGGATGGTCAGTCCTGTATATCCTCATAACATGGTTACAACTATCATGTTGATATCATGGATGGTCAGTCCTGTATATCCTCATAACATGGTTACAACTATCATGTTGATATCATGGATGGTCAGTCCTGTATATCCTCATAACATGGTTACAACTATCATGTTGATATCATGGATGGTCAGTCCTGTATATCCTCATAACATGGTTACAACTATCATGTTGATATCATGGATGGTCAGTCCTGTATATCCTCATAACATGGTTACAACTATCATGTTGATATCATGGATGGTCAGTCCTGTATATCCTCATAACATGGTTACAACTATCATGTTGATATCATGGATGGTCAGTCCTGTATATCCTCATAACATGGTTACAACTATCATGTTGATATCATGGATGGTCAGTCCTGTATATCCTCATAACATGGTTACAACTATCATGTTGATATCATGGATGGTCAGTCCTGTATATCCTCATAACATGGTTACAACTATCATGTTGATATCATGGATGGTCAGTCCTGTATATCCTCATAACATGGTTACAACTATCATGTTGATATCATGGATGGTCAGTCCTGTATATCCTCATAACATGGTTACAACTATCATGTTGATATCATGGATGGTCAGTCCTGTATATCCTCATAACATGGTTACAACTATCATGTTTATATGATGGTGGGCAGTCCTGACATCCATAGTTCTGTCTATTAATCTGAGAATGGTTACATTTCTCCAGGCTAATACCTCATCTTTTTACCAAAACAGGCGAGGAGGGCGTGTTGTTATCGTTTCATCTGAGGATTTGACCTTTAAACAGCTGCATATTATCAAGATATCAAAGTGTCACCCAGTTTTAGGCTGGGTTTCTGTACAGCACTTTGAGATATCAGCTGATGTAAGAAGGGCTATATAAATAAATGTGATTTTATTCATAGCATGGAACTGAGAAAAATGGCTTTTATATACCTTGGTTTCACAGTAACATTACTGCTAACGTGACCCCCATTTTCTCCAAAACACAATAGGAGGCAGAGGCAGGATACTTGTCCACATGATTAAGCATGTATTTAATTTAGCAAAAAATGTCAAACTCATTTTGGACCAAATGAGCTGTTACTGCCTTTTTGCTTGGTAGGTCAGAGTAGGCCTATAGCAAATGCAGCATATGCCATTCATTTCTCACATGTAAATAGCACTTTTCAGTACTGCTCAAAGCCATTCCATGAGCGCAGCATTTATTTTTCAACTCAACTCAATGAGCCCAATCAGTCGTCCATGACAACACAATGATAAACAACACAGTAGGGCTGGCTAATAAGTCCTTAGTTTTGGGGGTCATTCGCAGGTAAAACTATTTGGCTAATCTATACTTCCATATTTCCAAGTCCTATTGTTGAAGATCAAGAGGTATAACATTTATTGGAATGACTGTAATTCTGATAGACTTTGGGTTTTAATGTAAATATATAATTTACTCGTATTATTATTATATGTAGTTGAACGCAATGGGTTAGAAGAAGCCTACATAACCAACCCATACAGTAAAATGTAACATCCATATGGCCAGTTATGTCAACTTTAACATTGATTTATCCTGCAATAGATTTAATTTCAAATGGTAACATACATTTGTCTTCTTCTAATGTCGCTTTTAAAAATCAACGGAATGTAATCAGATTACGTTACAACATTTTTGTAATCCGTTACTGATGACAATTTTCGGGCCGGTAATTAGTAACTAACGGGTTACATTTAGAGAGTAACCTGCTCAACTCTAGATATGGGCTACTGCACATTACGCACGACAGAAAAACATAAAAGCCCACAGATGTAACTAACTATATGCTCTCTTGGCTAAATAAATGAAACTAGCTCTAGTAGGTTAATTTTTTTTGAGTGTGAACTGTATTATAGTGTGTTATATGGATTGGAATTACGCACATTGTTCAAACCATGATACAACTGAAGAGAACATGCGATTCCGGTGCAGTACGTGCGGCCTACAAAGTTACAAGTGTAGGCTAACAAATGTGATTTTAATTTTAAAATATAACAGGGCCTATTTGTACAATTAATAGAGTGACGCATATATACTTTTCATAATTCCCCTATTGTTATTAGCTTAACAACTCTTTGTCGTTGCTTCATTACTTCCTCGCGTTCAACAGTTAAAATGAAATACGTTTGTCTTCATCCTCATCATTCTAATGACATCCTTGAATAATATAGGACTAGATTTAGATGCAGAAGGCTTTCACTGCTCTTCGCGAATATGGAATGGTTATGGATCTGAATAAATAACTGCTGTATCCTACCGCCAGCCTGCTCTTTCAAACTTCATGTGAGTTATATTGACTGCTGTACAGTATTTAACATTCAGCAACAACAAAAAAAGAAGAGCTTTCGTCCCTCTTCGAATAGTTTAATAGTATTCGAAATGCTAAAAAAAATCATGTCCAGCAAGCTATTCTAGTCCAGGAGCTAAACAGTGTTTAAAAAAGTAAAACCAGTGGATAAAACCAGTGGATCCTGCCATTCAAACCAAACCTCTATTGATTCTCTAAGTGGCAATCAGTACCGAGCAATGCCCTCTAGATGACAGCAGACCCCTGCTTTTGGATCTACCACGTCTCAGTGAATAGAGTGACGATACCAGCTGATTTATTTATTTAGTCTTTTCCTTTTCCCCTCTGTGTTCTTTGTAATCCCTCACCCCAATGTATTCCTCATGTGTGTTTTTTTTTATGTGCATTAAGTTTGTTACAGATTTGGAATCTGTTTATGGATATTTTGTTGTTCTTCTGCTTATGTGTAATTCAACCAGCACTTTTGTAACGGCGTTCTTCGTTTGTGGAAAGAGAGTCGGACCGAAATGCAGCGTAGTGATTACTCATACAAAAACAAAAACAACAAACGGAACGAGAAACCTAATTACAGCCTATCTGGTGAAACTACACAGAGACAGGAACAATCACCCACAAAATACACAGCGAAACCAGGCTACCTAAATACGGTTCCCAATCAGAGACAACGAGAATCACCTGACTCTGATTGAGAACCGCCTCAGGCAGCCAAGCCTATACAACACCCCTACTCAGCCGCAATCCCAATACAAAAACCCCAATACGAAAATACAACAACATAAACCCATGTCACACCCTGGCCTGACCAAATAATAAAGAAAACACAAAATACTAAGACCGAGGCGTGACAACTTTAGTGACTGCCAAGTTGTCCATACTACTTCCCAACCGATTTGAGGTCTTGACCAGCAATGTACCATTGGGTGAGTGTAATCTTCCCCCACCAGACCAGAGTAGACAGACCGGTAGATCTAGTGGCCTATCAGACCCCCTGTTGACTAAGTAGCTACTTACTGTAAACCATACATCATTCTGATATAGCAAGATGGAAGCTGTGCTTCTCATTTACAATGACGGCCTGGGAACACAAGAATAATGACCATTTAGTGAGGAAGAAAAATGAAGATTTCCTCTTCACTTTCTATTCAGTGTGGATACGCCCCAAATAGCACCCTAGCGTCATTATATAACGCACTACTATTTGACCCCTATGGTCCCTGGTCTAAAGGGGTGCACTATGTGAAGGGAATTAGGGAGCCCCTTTGAGACATATCCTGTGTGATTTGTGATGCTCTCGTTGCTTTGCAACGGGTGCGAACGGTGCCAGCATTCCATGCTGTTACCATAGGGACACTAATGAAGACCTCCTTTTTGATGCAGCACTAGCGCTAACTCAGCAGAAAAAATGCGAAACGGTACTCGTGAATAACTGACAGAAAAATCGAATATAAAGAACACAGCGCGTGTGTGTGTGTGCGTCCATCCTAGGACTCCCGTTGCTAGAACATAACATTCACTTTTTGACATCAGCATTAGATAAAATATATATTAACATGAACACATTTTGCCTGGTCACATTATGAACTCCCAGAAGAACTCATCATCAGAAATACATGACAAGTGGTTGCCAGGAACA
The DNA here is from genome assembly GCF_023373465.1 of Oncorhynchus keta. Lineage (NCBI taxonomy): Eukaryota > Metazoa > Chordata > Actinopteri > Salmoniformes > Salmonidae > Oncorhynchus > Oncorhynchus keta. Next base: position 43,812,057 of record NC_068445.1, on the reverse strand, counting down.
TCACATTATTGTGACTTTAGGCACTAAACAGGAGAAAACAAGCTCAAACGAGGAGGCGCTACTTAAACTTGCTACGGGGTACCTTAATGAATACGACCCAATTTTAACATTCCCCTGGTGGCCCAGAGGGACAAAGCCAACCTTTTTCATTAAGAAGCATTATACGTGCCTCATGAACATGAGAGCATTAAGTAACCTGCATCTCATAAAAGAGACGCTTAAAGGTTTTCAAATCTCTCCTCGGGGACTTTCAGCCATTCCATGTATTTTTACTATTTCCCAGCTAGCACACCTGATTCAACTTGTCTGTCAATTATCAAGCCCTTGATTAGGTGAATCGGGGTGAGGTAGTTCAACAAAATGGTGAAACATCTGAGGGGTTGAAAAGCTCTGGATTAGGCCTGTAATTTTCATCATAGGTACACTTCAACTATGGCAGACAAAATGAGAAAGAAAAATCCAGAAAATTACATTGTAGATTTTTAATGAATTTATTTGCAAATTATGGTGGAAAATAAGTATTTGGACAATAACAAAAGTTTCTCAACAATTTGTTATATACCCTTTGTTGGCAATGACAGAGGTCAAACGTTTTCTGTAAGTCTTCACAAGGTTTTCACACACTATTGCTGGTATTTTGGCCCATTCCTCCATGCAGATCTCTCGAGCAGCAATGTTTTGGGGCTGTTGCTGGGCAACATGGACTTTCAACTCCCTCCAAAGATTTTCTATGGGGTTGAGATCTGGAGACTGGCTAGGCCACTCCAGGACCTTGAAATGCTTCTTACGAAGCCACCCCTTCGTTGCCCGGGCGGTGTGTTTGGGATCATTGTCATGCTGAAAGACCCAGCCACGTTTCATCTTCAATGCCCTTGCTGATGGAAGGAGGTTTTCACTCAAAATCTCACGATACATGGCCCCATTCATTCTTTCCTTTACACGGATCAGTTGTCCTGGTCCCTTTGCAGAAAAACAGCCCCAAAGCATGATGTTTCCACCCCCATGCTTCACAGTAGATATGGTGTTCTTTGGATGCAACTCAGCATCCAAACACGACGAGTTGAGTTTTTACCCAAAAGTTATATTTTGGTTTCATCTGACCATATGACATTCTCCCAATCTTCTTCTGGATCATCCAAATGCTCTCTAGCAAACTTCAGACGGGCCTCGACATGTACTGGCTTAAGCAGGGGGACACGTCTGGAACGGCAGGATTTGAGTCCCTGGCGGCGTAGTGTGTTACTGATGGTAGGCTTTGTTACTTTGGTCCCAGCTCTCTGTAGGTCATTCACTAGGTCCCCCCGTGTGGTTCTAGGATTTTTGCTCACCGTTCTTGTGATCATTTTGACCCCACAGGGTGAGATCTTGCGTGGAGCCCCAGATCGAGGGAGATTATCAGTGGTCTTGTATGTCTTCCATTTCCTAGTAATTGCTCCCACAGTTGATTTCTTCAAACCAAGCTGCTTACCTATTGCAGATTCAGTCTTCCCAGCCTGGTGCAGGTGTACAATTTTGTTTCTGGTGTCCTTTGACAGCTCTTTGGTCTTGGCCATAGTGGAGTTTGGAGTGTGACTGTTTGAGATTGTGGACAGGTGTCTTTTATACTGATAACAAGTTCAAACAGGTGCCATTAATACAGGTAACGAGTGGAGGACAGAGGAGCCTCTTAAAAAATAAGTTACAGGTCAGTGAGAGCCAGAAATCTTGCTTGTTTGTAGGTGACCAAATACTTAATTTTGTCACGCCTTGGTCATAGTATTTTGTGTTTTCGTTATATATTTGGTCAGGCCAGGGTGTGACATGGGTTTAAAATGTTGTGTTTTGTATTGGGGTTTTGTAGGCATTGGGATTGCGGCTGAGTAGGGGTGTAGCATAGGTTTGGCTGCCTGAGGCGGTTCTCAATCAGAGTCAGGTGATTCTCGTTGTCTCTGATTGGGAACCAAGTTATTCACGTTCCATTTGTTGTTTTGTATTTGTATCGTTATTTCATGTAATTCGCTATTCGTCATTAAAGAACATGAATAACTACCACGCTTGATTTTGGTCCGACTCTCCTTCAACAAACGAACGCCTTTACAATTTTCCACTATAATTTGCAAATAAATTAATAAAAAATCCTACAATGTGATTTTCATTTTGTCTGTCATAGTTGAAGTGTACCTATGATGAAAATTACAGGCCTCTCACATCTTTTAAGTGGGAGAACTTGCACAATTGGTGGCTGACTAATATCGTCCTCGCAGTGGCAGACCACGTGTAACAACACTTGCACAGGATCGGTACATCCGAACATCACACCTGCGGGACAGGTACAGGATGGAAACAACAACTGCCCGAGTTACACCAGGAACGCACAATCCCTCCATCAGTGCTCAGACTGCCCGCAATAGGCTGAACTGAGGGCTTGTTGACCTGTTGTAAGGCACGTCCTTACCAGACATCACCGGCAACAACGTCGCCTATGGGCACCCACCGTCGCTGGACCAGACAGGACTGGCAAAAAGTGCTCTTCACTGACAGAGTCGCGGTTTTGTCTCACCAGGGGTGATGGTCGGATTTGTGTTTATCGTCGAAGGAATGAGCGTTACACCGAGGCCTGTACTCTGGAGCGGGATCGATTTGGAGGTGGAGGGTCCGTCATGGTCTGGGGCGGTGTGTCACAGCATCATCGGACTGAGCTTGTTGTCATTGCAGTCAATCTCAAACCTAGTGCGTTACAGGGAAGACATCCTCCTCCCTCATGTGGTATCCTTCCTGCAGGCTCATCCTGAGATGACCCTCCAGCATGACAATGCCACCAGCCATACTGCTCACGCTTATACTTGATTACCTGCTAGACAGGAATGTCAGTGTTCTGCCATGGCCAGTGAAGAGCCCGGATCTCAATCACATTGAGCACGTCTGGGACCTGTTGGATCGGAGGGTGAGGGCTAGGGCCATTCCCCCCCCCCAGAAATGTCCGGGATCTTGCAGGTGCCTTGGAGGAAGAGTGGGGTAACATCTCACAGCAAGAACCGGCCAATCTGGTGTAGTCCATGAGAAGGAGATACACAGCAGTACTTAATGCGGCTGGTGGCCACACCAGATACTGACTGTTACTTTTGACCCCCCCCATTTGTTCAGGGACACATTATTCCATTTCTGTTAGTCACATGTCTGTGGAACTTGTTCAGTTTCTGTCTTAGATGTTGAATCTTGTTCATGCACATTTTTACACGTTAAGTTTGCTGAAAATAAACACAGTTGACAGTGAGGACGTTTCTTTTTTTGCTGAGTTTAAAAAAATAAATATATATAATTTTCTAAACCCCCCCCAGCACCCGCAACTCAAAACACCTTTCAGATGTTGTCAAGAAGAGGCTGATATACTGCTATGGTAGTAGGTGCAAGGCGCACCAGATTGAGTGTGAAGAACTGCAACACTGCTGTGTTTTTCATGCTCAACAGTTTCCCGTGTGTATCAAGAATGGTCCACTACCCAAAGGACACCCAGCCAACTGTAGGAAGTATTGGAGTCAATGTGGACCAGCTCCCCTGTGGAACGCTTTCGACACCTTGTGGAGTCCATCCCCCCGACGAATTGATGCTGTTCTGAGGGGGGAAAAGGGGGTGACAACTCAATATTAGGAAGGTGTTCTTAATGTTTTGTACACTTAGTGTATATACTCCTTATATAACGTACATTCATTGGCCTGGGTTATTGTTTACATTCATTACCAGGTCGTTTTTAATCGCTAAGCATCTGCACAAAAACATTGCTCATTATCATTGCGTGTGGACAACAAATGTTGAGATTATCCTCTTGGTTTGTACCGTCTTAAATCGCCATACGGTGTATATCTGTATCACTGAGTCTACCTTTTACAATGGTTGAAAATGCTATGCCAGGCTCCCTTCCCTGGGGCCCCCTTCCCTGGGGCCCCCTTCCCTGGGGCCCCCTTCCATGGGGCTCCCTTCCATGGGGCCCCTTCCATGGGGCTCCCTTCCATGGGGCCCCCTTCGCTGGGGCTCCCTTCCATGGGGCCCCCTTCGCTGGGGCTCCCTTCCCTGGGGCTCCCTTCCATGGGGCCCCTTCCATGGGGCTCCCTTCCCTGGGGCTCCCTTCCCTGGGGCCCCCTTCCCTGGGGCTCCCTTCCATGGGGCCCCCTTCCCTGGGGCTCCCTTCCCTGGGGCCCCTTCCATGGGGCTCCCTTCCCTGGAGCTCCCTTCCATGGGGCCCCTTCCATGGGGCTCCCTTCCATGGGGCCCCCTTCGCTGGGGCTCCCTTCGCTGGGGCTCCCTTCCCTGGGGCTCCCTTCCATGGGGCCCCTTCCATGGGGCTCCCTTCCATGGGGCCCCCTTCCATGGGGCCCCCTTCCCTGGGGCTCCCTTCCCTGGGGCTCCCTTCCCTGGGGCCCCCTTCCCTGGGGCCCCCTTCCCTGGGGCTCCCTTCCCTGGGGTCACCCCCTCTTAGCTGAGACCACACCCACAACACAAAATAACCACACTCACAACACTGTATTTGGTATTCTTTGTAATTTTAATTCCCATAATTTAATTAGTTAAATGCAACCATTTTTTTTCATTTCACAATTATATATATATATTTTTTTACAAATAAAACATTACAGTACAGTTATTATGCAAATCAGAAGAGCTTACTTTGTTAAGTCTTAGATGGAGCCCAGGCTTTGTGGGGCCTGTTATCAAACGGTTAAACAACGAAGCGCTATAAAGACAACACCGAGTAGTTTGAGAACCTGCAGGCCAGCTAAGGTAAGGAGCACATTCTACCACAGAATAGACTAGATAGAAAATGAGGACACACTGTCTGCATCCTCGGTAGAGACATCTAGCGCTACCTAGTGGACAAAGTGAGGAATGGAACCGTTTTCCTCAGGAGTAGCAGCAGTGCTAGCCTGGAAATCCAAAATTAATTCAGCTCTGTTTCTTACAATATTGAAACGTAGTGATTCCGGGCTATAGCAAAAGCGCCACCGTGTGGGGACACCGTGCCATTACATCCATCCACCCTGAAGAACAGTGCCTCTACAGAGCAGAGACAGTGGCGCCGTCACACCACAAGAAACTGCTTTATTTATTATTGCACAGAATGTTCCCGCAGCGTGTCAAGAGGGCTCGGTTGTCTATTACCAGGCATCGGCATGGCAACAAACTGTCAAACTCTCCCCATTGGCAACCAGCCCAGTCATTGGTTGTTTTTGATTGATTGATGATCAGTAGCTAATATTAGTCAAAATGGAGTCTTTCTCTCTACCTTGAGCAGTGCATCCCTAACAGCCTATCAGGACTGAGAATGCATTAAAAAAAAAAAAAATTATGACCAGGTGAGTTCCAAAGGGAATCACTCTATGGAAGGAGATGAATGCCTAAACGCTGGCAGGAACGGGCCTCCATAACAACTCACTGCTTTGAGGACTATATGAGCTGCGAGCGGCAGTCATCTCGCCTCGGACATAAAGCCATATCGTCTCCTGTCCACCTTATCTCCGACAGGTCAACCAAGCGGATGTTTCCGGGTTTTGAGGGATACAGTATTTTCAACCTGGGAACTCCCGCTCAGGCGTCTTTTTTTTCTCCTCACGCCTGCTACGTTAGGTTACCAGTCCACAGAGCTTTTTCTAAGAGCTGATTTGAAATCAGACCTTAGATTTATTAGCCATGGCTCTGTCCTTAGTGATACTGGTCTCAGGCCTGCTTTTAAACTTATTGGCTAGACTTGGATGATAAAAGTGTAATATAAGCGTTCCGTTTCCTGCTATAAATAAGTAACCCCAGTCTGGCAGCTCATCAAAGCAGTATAGGGAAACAAAATTACAAAGTGTTTTTTTTTTTTTTAAATCTAAAATTCAAAATAAAAATGGTAATTTAAAAGTCTGATCTATATCGACACAGTCTAACATAAGGCGAGAGCACGCTGGGTCAGAGCAGATCGTGGCCAATCACGATGGAATGGAGGAAATCATGACATCATAATGACCACTTCCTGGTTACAAGCAATTTCATCACAGTCTCGTGACCCTGTGCCAGGTTCCCAGCGTGTTCCACCCTCCTCACAGAGTCTGGTGCGGTTCACTCGGGGGGGTTAAAATAGAGATGGTAGAAAAATATATAGTCTTGATGAAATGTGTCTATTTATTCTCTTCATTATTGAATTGCAGCCATACATGTAGTGTTAACACAACAGTGTAGAGGGTTCAGGATAACTAGCTCTACGACAAGAGAAGAACAACATGAGGACTATGAGACCTCATTTAACGCTCTTTCGTCTAGACACTTCAGGTTATTTCGTCTTACATTATTCATGGTTAACAATAATAATAATAATAATAATAACAGTTTAGTCTTTTCATTGGCATCATTAGGCAACACATTTTTTTTTGTCATATATATATATATATATATATATATTTTTTTGTAGTTACTCAACAATATCTTAGTTACGATGTAAACTCCACAGTACTTACTGTAACTTACTGTATCCAGCACACAGTAAAACATAACGTAACAAGGCAAATGGCCACTTAAGCATAGATTGGTTCATGAGATAAAAATGGTTCATAAATGGTTCATAAAAACGAGAAGAAAAAGAAACAACACCGCAAAGAAAATGTCTAAATAAAATAAGAAACCGTTTGCATTTGGGGGGTTTGTTCAAATTTGAAAAACAAAGCCAGGCTTGGTTCGTTCGTTTTTCTTCATTTACAAGTCAGGTGACTGTCAAAAAACACGGGTGATGATCAAAACTACTCCCAAAACCTTGATATAAACCGTAGAGTTGGATTGAGGGCTCACTTGCCACAAAGCTGGTTTTAGCATGGGCAGAGACATTGGTATGTGCCCTCTATTCAACTCTATGAGCTACAGGTACCTCCATATTAGCCCCTGATATTGTCCCTATCCTCCCCAATAACACTACTGATATCGTCCCAATCCTCCCCTCCCCAATAACACTACTGATATCGTCCCAATCCTCCCCTACCCAATAACACTACTGATATCGTCCCAATCCTCCCCTACCCAATAACACTACTGATATCGTCCCAATCCTCCCCTACCCAATAACACTACTGATATCAGCTCCTACACTGCCAGGATATAACAGTTCTGCCCCTCTCCCATAGAACCTTACCCTAGCACAATGACATCATCAAATTCTCTTTGTTAACAACATGGCTACCCAGATGCCTGGGGTGGGGGACTTTTTTACGCCTGCTAGTTTAGGTTATTTCACTTGAACAAACAGGAAACGTAGAACAAACAGACAGCCACCCTGATCCATATATTAACAGTAAATACATCCTCCAGTATTGTCTCAGAGGGCTGGGATATACAACAGACCGCACCAGTGGGCCTGAACATACTGCTGGGTGGTGTGTGTGTGTGTGTGTGTGTGTCAGTATTTTAGCTGCTGCTACTCTTTGACATGTCTGTATGATATTGGCATGTTGCTATGACAGCAAGTACAGCAGCTTACTTTGGCATGGTGTAACGCACCCTGTTGAGCTGTCCTACCACACACACACACACACACACACACACACACACACACACACACACACACACACACACACACACACACACACACACACACACACACACACACACACCTCTAATACTGTACTTGGAACACAAGCGAATATCCAATTCACTACAGGAAGGAAACCGTTTTTTTGTTAAACTGCTGCAAATAGTCAAATCGTTTTTGTTTTTTTAAGTGATGGTTCAGAAACTGATTTAAAAAAAGGGATTCCTCAGGATCTTTGGTAAAATATTATTCTGAAATTAACAAAATGAGAAAGCACCCCCCCCCATGTGCTCAGTTAAAATGTGAAATAATAAATGAAACGGTCAGACAGAATAACAGGTGTATTCTATACCTCACCCAGAGTGAAAACAAAAAGTATTCATAAAAGACTAAATACAAATCTAAAATACGCAAAACCCCATGATAGTTTACAGTACAAATGACAATATAGAACACATAAAAAAAAAATAAAAAAAAATTTAAACTGGGTATCCATCTTTAAAACAAACACACAGAACGCAGTTCAATTGGGCCATCTTCTGGTAACTGGTTTCTATGGTAACGTCTGTTCTTGTCAATGAATGTTCTGTATGATGTCATGTTTCATGTGGAGCCCAGGAAGAAAAGCTGATGCTTCAGCAATAGCTTGTAGGGATCCTAATAAAATACAACAAAAAATATATACTGTACACAGTACCAGTCAAAAAGTTTGGATACACCTCCTCATTCAAGGGTTTTTCTTTATTTTGACTATTTCCTACATTGTAGAATAATAGTGAAGACATCAAAACTATGAAATAACACATATGGAATCATGTAGTAACCAGAAAAGTGTTAAACAAATCAAAATATATTTTATATTTGAGATTCTTCAAAGTAGCCACCCTTTGCCTTGATGACACCTTTGCTTGGTATTCTCTCAACCAGCTTCATGAGGTAGTCACCTGGAATGCATTTCAATTAACTGGTGTGCCTTGTTAAAAGAAAATTTTTGAAATAGATTTCCTTCTTAATGTGTTTGAGCCAATCAGTTGTGTTGTGACAAGGTAGGGGTGGTATACAGAAGATAAACCTATTTGGTAAAAGTCCATATTATGGCAAGAACAGCTCAAATATGCAAACAGAAACGACAGTCCATCATTACTTTAAGACATGAAGGTCAGTCAATCCGGAAAATGTTCAAGAACTTTTAAAGTTTCTTCAAGTGCAGTCACAAAAACCATCAATCGCTATGATGAAACTGCCACAGGAATGGAAGACCCAGAGTTACATCTGCTGCAGAGGATAAGTTCATTAGAGTTACCAGCCTCAGAAATTGCAGCCCAAATAAATGCTTCACAGAGTTAAAGTAACAGACACATCTCAACATCAACTGTTCAGAAGAGTGTGTGAATCAGGCCTTCATGGTCAAATTGCTGCAAAGAAACCACTACTAAAGGACACCAATAAGGAGAGGCTTGTTTGGGCTTCGAAACGTGAGCAATGGACATTAGACTGGTGGAAATCTGTCCTTTGGTCTGATGAGTCCAAATGTGAGATTTTTGGTTCCAACCACCGTGTCTTTGTGAGAAGCAGAGTAGGTGAACGGATGATTACAGGTCCTTCTGGTCCTTCTGTAGCTCAGTTGGTAGAGCATGGCGCTTGTAACGCCAGGGTAGTGGGTTCGATTCCCGGGACCACCCATACGTAGAATGTATGCACACATGACTGTAAGTCGCTTTGGATAAAAGCGTCTGCTAAATGGCATATATTATTATTATTATTATAGCATGTGTGGTTCCCACCGTGAAGCATGGAGGAGAAGGAGGTGTAATGGTGCTTTGCTGGTGACACTGTCTGTGATTTATTTTGAATTCAAGGCACATTTAACCGGCATGGCTACCACAGCATTCTGCAGAGATACACCATCCCATCTGGCTTGGGCTTCGTGGGACTATCATGTGTTTTTCAACAGGACAATGATCCAACACACCTCCAGGCTGTGCAAGGGCTATTTTACTAAAATCACCCAACCTCAACCCAATTGAGATGGTTTGGGATGAGTTGGACTGCAGAGTGAAGAAAGTACTCAGCATATGTGGGAACTCATTCAAGACTGTTGGAAAAGCATTCCAGGTGAAGCTGGTTGAGAGAATGCCAAGAGTGTGCAATGCTGTCATCTAGGCAAAGGGTGGCAACTTTGAAGAATCTCAAATACACTTTGATTTGTAACACTTTTCTGGTTACTACATGACTCCATATGTGTTATTTCATAGTTTTGATGTCTCCACTATTATTCTACAATGTAGAAAATAGTAAAAAACCTTGAATTAGTAGGTGTGTCCAAACTTTTGACTGGTACTGTACATTTGGAATAATTTTTGTTTTGCAATCCCAGCACCCTGGGAGGGTTTTATGGTCGCCGTGGCAACAAGACCTACCTTCCTGTTTAGCATGTAAGGGCAGTAAAGGTAAAGGTAAAGGTAGGCTATGAAGTGACAGAGTGGTTTGGTTGAACAACACACATCTTTTGTTTAAAAACTAAAGCATATTGTAATCCAATATTACAATATGTAAAAAAAAAAATATATATATATATTTTGGGCATTAAGGATAGCTACTGAACCGACTACACCGTTGTCTCCTACTGCAGGCAGCCGCTATTAACGCAATGAAAGATATGTATATATATATATATATATATAAAGATAAAATATAATTTTAACTGTGTTAACTAGTGAGGACCGAAACATTGTCCTGACTGCATTTTGTCTTTTCATATTATTGCCTGTAAAACAGTTGAATCCTAGTGTGCTAACGTATATCTGTCCGTAACACGTCTGTCCATAATATGCATCTGTACAGCAGGTTGTTTTATAAGATTCAACATATTAGTTTTTTTAATGCAAAAAAATAAAACAAGATTCCTTCAGCATAGAAGTCAACAAGTCTCTTGGCCAGAACCCATGTGATCTAACCCTCTTTAGGACCAGAACCCAGGCAGCGTGTGATCTAACCCTCTTTAGGACCAGAACCCAGGCAGCGTGTGATCTAACCCTCTTTAGGACCAGAACCCAGGCAGCGTGTGATCTAACCCTCTTTAGGACCAGAACCCAGGCAGCGTGTGATCTAACCCTCTTTAGGACCAGAACCCAGGCAGCGTGTGATCTAACCCCTCTTCAGGACCAGAACCCAGGCAGCGTGTGATCTAACCCCTCTTCAGGACCAGAACCCAGGCAGCGTGTGATCTAACCCTCTTCAAGACCAGAACCCAGGCAGCGTGTGATCTAACCCTCTTCAAGACCAGAACCCAGGCAGCGTGTGATCTAACCCTCTTCAGGACCAGAACCCAGGCAGCGTGTGATCTAACCCTCTTTAGGACCAGAACCCAGGCAGCGTGTGATCTAAACCCTCTTCAGGACCAGAACCCAGGCAGCGTGTGATCTAACCCTCTTTAGGACCAGAACCCAGGCAGCGTGTGATCTAAACCCTCTTCAGGACCAGAACCCAGGCAGCGTGTGATCTAAACCCTCTTTAGGACCAGAACCCAGGCAGCGTGTGATCTAACCCTCTTTAGGACCAGAACCCAGGCAGCGTGTGATCTAACCCTCTTTAGGACCAGAACCCAGGCAGCGTGTGATCTAACCCTCTTCAGGACCAGAACCCAGGCAGCGTGTGATCTAACCCTCTTCAGGACCAGAACCCAGGCAGCGTGTGATCTAACTCTTTCCTTCTCCCCTCTAGACAGTTTAATTAACCACTCCATCCATCTCTTTTCTCCTACTAGCCTCATTCGTTGCATCTCCTCTTTCTTTACCATCCCCTCTCCCTCCATCTCGTCTTTTCTCCCTCTCTCCTCGCTTCCTCAGACGTAAGGGAGGATGCCGTAGACGAACAGGGCCATGACCGCAGCGCTGAACAGCCCCGCCACCGGCACCGTGACGAACCACGCCAGGAAGATGTTACGGAACAACCGCCAATCAACCGCCTTCTTGGAGCGAATCCAGCCAACCGCTACCACCGAGCCCACCTGGTCACCATGGAGGGGGAGGGGGGAGAACAAAATTAACCCGCAGCACAGAATGTATTACATTTATATATATTTATATGAGTTCAGCCAGTGGTCCTGGTCCACCAAACCTGGTCCAGGAGAAGACTGTGCAGCCCTGAACAACTAACTGCTCAAGACCTGACCTGAGAGTCAGGTGTGTTAGTTAATGCAGGGATAGAACAAAAGCCTGCTGCGAGCCTAAAAGCACCAGTGTTGGTTGGTGACAGACCACTAACGTGAAATCTCCTAGGTTATTAGTGACGGTTGATTTCACCACTTCTATTTGTAGGTTTCTTCATATCAGTCCGTTGAAGACTGAAGTTACCCATTTTAGTTTCTGATTTCACCACCCCAAAATGGAATCCACCCAAAATGGAATCCACCCAAAATGGAATCCACCCAAAATGGAATCCACCCAAAATGGAATCCACCCAAAATGGAATCCACCCAAAATGGAATCCACCCAAAATGGAATCCACCCAAAATGGAATCCACCCAAAATGGAATCCACCCAAAATGGAATCCACCCAAAATGGAATCCACCCAAAATGGAATCCACCCAAAATGGAATCCACCCAAAATGGAATCCACCCAAAATGGAATCCACCCAAAATGGAATCCACCCAAAATAGAATCCACCCAAAATAGAATCCACCCAAAATGGAATCCACCCAAAATGGAATCCACCCAAAATGGAATCCACCCAAAATGGAATCCACCCAAAATGGAATCCACCCAAAATGGAATCCACCCAAATCAATAAATAGCTGAATGTGTGTGTTTCCTTCAGTGCATACTTATGCAATGTTCAGGTTTCCACAACAGCACATTTCTGATCTCACATATTTACATGAAATACTTTATGATCAAACTTACAATAAAAACAACTTGAGGTCTGTAATTCCCAGTGGAATTAGTGGGCTGGATTATATGATTTACATGTACAGTGACACATGCTCCATATGTGTGTCGGAAGGGCGGGACAGAGTGTGTGTGTGTGTGTTTGGCCCTCTATGGGGAGGTACTGAGAGCAGAGAGGACTGGTCTTATACGACCAGTGTAACCCGAGGTAGCAGCCCTATGACGCAAAGAGCGGCAGTCTAAATATGCTGTGTGTGTGTGTGTGTAGCAGTCTAAATCGGTTGTGTGTGTGTGTGTGTGTAGCAGTCTAAATCGGTTGTGTGTGTGTGTGTGTGTGTGTGTAGCAGTCTAAATCTGTTGTGTGTGTGTGTGTGTAGCAGTCTAAATCTGTTGTGTGTGTGTGTGTGTGTGTAGCAGTCTAAATCTGTTGTGTGTGTGTGTGTGTGTGTGTGTGTGTGTGTGTGTGTGTGTGTGTGTGTGTGTGTGTGTGTGTAGCAGTCTAAATCTGTTGTGTGTGTGTGTGTGTAGCAGTCTAAATCTGTTGTGTGTGTGTGTGTGTGTGTGTGTGTGTAGCAGTCTAAATCTGTTGTGTGTGTGTGTGTGTGTGTGTGTAGCAGTCTAAATCGGTTGTGTGTGTGTGTGTGTGTGTGTGTGTAGCAGTCTAAATCTGTTGTGTGTGTGTGTGTGTAGCAGTCTAAATCTGTTGTGTGTGTGTGTGTGTAGCAGTCTAAATCTGTTGTGTGTGTGTGTGTGTAGCAGTCTAAATCTGTTGTGTGTGTGTGTGTGTGTGTGTGTGTGTGTGTGTGTGTGTGTGTGTGTAGCAGTCTAAATCTGTTGTGTGTGTGTGTGTGTGTGTGTGTGTGTAGCAGTCTAAATCTGTTGTGTGTGTGTGTGTGTGTGTGTGTAGCAGTCTAAATCTGTTGTGTGTGTGTGTGTGTGTAGCAGTCTAAATCTGTTGTGTGTGTGTGTGTGTGTGTGTGTGTGTGTGTGTAGCAGTCTAAATCTGTTGTGTGTGTGTGTAGCAGTCTAAATCTGTTGTGTGTGTGTGTGTGTGTGTGTGTGTAGCAGTCTAAATCTGTTGTGTGTGTGTGTGTGTGTGTGTGTGTGTGTGTGTGTGTGTGTGTAGCAGTCTAAATCGGTTGTGTGTGTGTGTGTGTGTGTAGCAGTCTAAATCTGTTGTGTGTGTGTGTAGCAGTCTCAATCTGTTGTGTGTTTGTGTGTGTGTGTGTAGCAGTCTAAATCTGTTGTGTGTGTGTGTGTGTGTGTGTGTGTGTGTGTGTGTGTGTGTAGCAGTCTAAATCTGTTGTGTGTGTGTGTGTGTGTGTGTGTGTAGCAGTCTAAATCTGTTGTGTGTGTGTGTGTGTGTGTGTCTGTGTGTGTGTGTGTGTGTAGCAGTCTAAATCTGTGTGTGTGTGTGTGTGTGTGTGTGTGTGTGTGTGTGTGTGTGTGTGTGTGTGTAGCAGTCTAAATCAGTTGTGTGTGTGTGTGTGTGTGTGTGTGTGTAGCAGTCTAAATCTGTTGTGTGTGTGTGTGTAGCAGTCTAAATCTGTTGTGTGTGTGTGTGTGTGTAGCAGTCTAAATCTGTTGTGTGTGTGTGTGTGTGTGTGTGTGTAGCAGTCTAAATCTGTTGTGTGTGTGTGTGTGTGTGTGTGTAGCAGTCTAAATCGGTTGTGTGTGTGTGTGTGTGTGTGTGTGTGTGTGTAGCAGTCTAAATCTGTGTGTGTGTGTGTGTGTAGCAGTCTAAATCTGTTGTGTGTGTGTGTGTGTAGCAGTCTAAATCTGTTGTGTGTGTGTGTGTGTGTGCGTGTGTGTGTGTGTGTGTGTGTGTGTGTGTGTAGCAGTCTAAATCTGTTGTGTGTGTGTGTGTGTGTGTGTGTGTGTGTGTGTGTAGCAGTCTAAATCTGTTGTGTGTGTGTGTGTGTGTGTAGCAGTCTAAATCTGTTGTGTGTGTGTGTGTGTGTGTGTGTGTGTGTGTGTGTGTGTGTAGCAGTCTAAATCTGTTGTGTGTGTGTGTGTGTGTGTGTAGCAGTCTAAATCGGTTGTGTGTGTGTGTGTGTGTGTGTGTAGCAGTCTAAATCTGTTGTGTGTGTGTGTGTAGCAGTCTAAATCTGTTGTGTGTGTGTGTGTGTGTGTGTGTGTGTAGCAGTCTAAATCTGTTGTGTGTGTGTGTGTGTGTGTGTGTGTGTGTGTGTGTAGCAGTCTAAATCGGTTGTGTGTGTGTGTGTGTGTGTAGCAGTCTAAATCGGTTGTGTGTGTGTGTGTGTGTGT